>NW_019386209.1:30321-51826 GCF_000671375.1 Centruroides sculpturatus | reverse complement strand
TCGACCATGAAAGGGAGCCAGTATTTAAACGAGGCTTAATTTTCTAATTTTTAACGATACAATAGCGACGATTATTATTTTAAAAAATTTTTGTTAGGCTTAACATCGATGAAAATTCAACGCGAAGTAGATTAATAGCGATATACTAATATACTAATTACATGGGATATAATAATAGGCCAATACTACACTAATAATGGATTTTTTCATACTTTTCGGTTACCCGACTTTTCAATTATCCAACCAACCCCAGTCCCCAATTGGGTCGGATAATCGAGGCTCTACTGTAATTGTAAAAGTTCATTAATTTATAAAAACATAAAAAATGCAATAATATAAACAAAAAATAATATTAAAGATATGCTAAATTTTAATATAAACAAAATTAAAACAAAACATTGACACCAAATAGCATTCTATCGTTTAAACTAACTTTTTAGTGCTTCAGTATCCAAATCCAGGAGTTGCTATTCCCAAGATACATTAGTAAACACAAAAAAGAGGCATTTCCTCTTTTTTGTGTTTACTAATGTATCTTGGGAATAGCAATTAATAATTACTCATTGACACAGTGGTGTTCGTCTTGAATTTAAATATAGTAATTCTCACTAATTTTGAATTTATGATAATTTAGACTACTATTTCGTATTGTGTATCTTTAAAATACCGAATCCAAGCTTTTAACAACTATTACCTTGCTCTTGCGTCAAGATTTGATTATCATTTTAACTGCCACGTCATCCAAATACGGGTGACGTGGCTTTTTCATCCTAGGCTTTATCACCAGATGTGAGTGAGTGATGGCTTTAACTACTATTATGCTTTGTCACCCACATAGGGGTGACTCTTATATGTTATTTCCTATTACATTTTAAATCTATGGCTTCAGCTGAACCATTTTTTAAACGTTAAATTGCCTCATAGGAAATTTTTTCTGTATTTAAATTATTAAAAACTTTATTTGTAATATAGGCAGGGTTCCTACACATCTGGAAAGTCAGAAATCTTCATTAGCATTCGGAAAAAGTCAGGAAATTTGGCAAAAATTGTCAAAAAGTCAAGAAAAGTCAGCCTCGACTGCCTTGTTGATTTTTTTTTGTTCACAATAAGGGAGNCTTTATTTGTAATATAGGCAGGGTTCCTACACATCTGGAAAGTCAGAAATCTTCATTAGCATTCGGAAAAAGTCAGGAAATTTGGCAAAAATTGTCAAAAAGTCAAGAAAAGTCAGCCTCGACTGCCTTGTTGATTTTTTTTTGTTCACAATAAGGGAGATCAAGTGTAGCCATTTGCAGTCAGCCAAGTAATGTAACACAATGCAACTTATGAAAAGGCATGTAGAATATTTTCAGGATGCAAAAGTTTCTCAAAAATCATTGCACACAAAATAAAACCATAATTTATGAACTAAGTAATAATTATTATTACATAGTTTGGAAAATTTGAATTAAATCATACATATAAGTAGGCCTACCATACAATTTGCCATGCAACACTAAACTGATAAGTTAACATAAATATTTTAGATTAAAGAATGCTTTAATTTAAGCATGTTTTCATCATTACAGGATAGCATATACAATTATAAACTTGATACAATATGTTGATTAATAGAAATAAAATTGAATTCAGTGCCATAAATGATTACTTTTATTTTTAGCACAGACAGTAATTAATGGACTTTTTGACGTCCGAAAATACAAAGTTTATTTATGACGATGACCTCAGAATGAATTTTTATAAGGCTCAAAAGTTTCAGTTAAGGATGAACTTCAAGTAATGAACACAAAAAATATTGTAAAAAGGAATATTTTCATATTATTGAAATTATTCTCCCATCATGGCCATTTTGTCTAACTTCTAAAACACTCCTTTACATTATTTAACTTAAATTATTTTAACTAAAGTTAATAGTTAAAAAGTTATTAGGAGAAAATGAGAAAATTACGTACATTTACAATTTAAATAATTTCATTAGAACATTATAAGTTTTTGAAATAATTCAAAATTTAAAATAACACAAGTTGGGTCTGGGCCATGGTAATTAATACTGGCTTCCCTATATGCTTAGCCCCATCGATGTTTTAGTAGATAAAACACTGGTAGTTAGTTGCAGGTTTGCATCTCAACGATGGGCTGGTCACACAAAGTTTTTCATGTTTTTTTTCATAAATCTAACACCTAAATATAATCAGTTTCCTGTAGAAAGTCTTCCTGGGATGCATCCTTCCACAGTTTTTTGTTTTTAGGTACATCGATATTTAAAAATTACAAATAGCATAAATCCAATCATATTTCCAATATTCCTGTATACAATAACAATAAATGTAAGTTACATTGACAAAAGATGGTTTTAAACATTTTTAAAACTTACATCATCGCACTCCTACTGTTAATTGAACGGTTATCTTATCACCAGATTACAGTAGAGCAGTGGTTCCCAATTAGTTTTTTTTGCGTACCACTTCAAGAAACAGCTCAAACTCGCGTACCCCTTATAGCAGAAATTCATATTAATCCATACTAATATTATAAATTCGAAGATAATGCTGTCTGTCTGTCACCTTTTCACGTCTAAACCGCTGAACAGGTTTTAATAAAATTTGGCACAGAGATAGCTTACATGTTGGAGATGGACATAGGCTACATTTTACTGCGAGAAAATATCTTACTCCCATGAGAAAATTCGATATAATGCGGGCAAAGCTGTGGGTAGACAGCTAGTGATAGAATAAGTTTTTTTTTTACATTTATTACCTTTAAAATACAATTCTAATAATAATGAAAATAACATAAGGTTATTTAATTTTAATGCGACAAATGTGCACGATTTTCTTTGCACAACTTTGTAAAATCTGGTTGCTTTTTGGTCAGCTTCAGTCTCGAGTCATCTTCGAGTTGAAGTCGGTGACAATGTTTAGTTATCGTGTTTGTCACGGCCGAAAATCCGCTCTCGCAGAGGTATGTTGTGCAAAATGGTAGTAAATATGTTATTGCCGCTTCGCTGACACGATGATAGTGATAATTGTACAATTAACAAAAAGTGTACAATTAACACAAATTGTGTTAATTGTACACTTTTTGTTTCTTGCGTAAGAATTTCATTTAGGTATTGTCACAAATGTATTTTTTTAATGAAATTTCGAGAATATTTTTAGTTATAAATAAATGAATTTGTGCATTCGACATCATGTTGTAAATTGCCGAATTTTTGATGGTCCCCCATTGTTTTTTTGATTGCTTCATCTCATGCATTTAAATTTTAAATCGACCAATTTTAGATTGCCGCACGTACCCCTTCACGCAATTTCGCGTACCCCTGGGGGTACGCGTACCACTAATTGGGAACCACTGCAGTAGAGCATCGATTATCCGACTCAATTGGGGACTCAGGTTGGTCGGATAACCGAAAAGAAGGAAAAAAAAATACATTATTAGTATAGTATATTAGGATATTAGTATATCCCATGTAATTAGTTTATTAGTATATTGCTATTAACCAACTTTGCGTTGAATTTTCATTGATGTTTAGCCTAACAAATTTTTTTTTTTAAATAATAATCATTGCTATTGTATCGTTAAAAATTATTTTTAAATTATTTTATTGCTCACGAAAAAAACAACCACTCATAATTAGAAAATTAAGTCTCGTTTAAATACTGGCCTCCCTTCAATGGTCGAGCCGTTGATGTCAGCTAAAATATGCAAAAATTTAACAAAAATAATATTAAAGTAGCCAAGACATAGCCAAATATTGTAGCGCCATATTACTAGCAGATATTTGAAATTTTCCAACTAGAAGTCATTGATTATCTGACTCCCGATTAACCGACCATTCTAGGTCGGTTAATCGGGAGTCAGATAATCAATGACTTCTAGTTGGAAAATTTCAAATATCTGCTAGTAATATGGCGCTACAATATTTGGCTATGTCTTGGCTACTTTANTTGACGGTACAGCACGTTGATTTGTACAAAGTTAGTCAATGTATAGAGACGTGAGGGTCTCTATACATTGACGGTACAGCACGTTGATTTGTACAAAGTTAGTCAATGTATAGAGACGTGAGGGTCTCTATACATTGACGGTACAGCACGTTGATTTGTACAAAGTTAGTCAATGTATAGAGACGTGAGGGTCTCTATACATTGACGGTACAGCACGTTGATTTGTACAAAGTTAGTCAATGTATAGAGACGTGAGGGTCTCTATACATTGACGGTACAGCACGTTGATTTGTACAAAGTTAGTCAATGTATAGAGACGTGAGGGTCTCTATACATTGACGGTACAGCACGTTGATTTGTACAAAGTTAGTCAATGTATAGAGACGTGAGGGTCTCTATACATTGACGGTACAGCACGTTGATTTGTACAAAGTTAGTCAATGTATAGAGACGTGAGGGTCTCTATACATTGACGGTACAGCACGTTGATTTGTACAAAGTTAGTCAATGTATAGAGACGTGAGGGTCTCTATACATTGACGGTACAGCACGTTGATTTGTACAAAGTTAGTCAATGTATAGAGACGTGAGGGTCTCTATACATTGACGGTACAGCACGTTGATTTGTACAAAGTTAGTCAATGTATAGAGACGTGAGGGTCTCTATACATTGACGGTACAGCACGTTGATTTGTACAAAGTTAGTCAATGTATAGAGACGTGAGGGTCTCTATACATTGACGGTACAGCACGTTGATTTGTACAAAGTTAGTCAATGTATAGAGACGTGAGGGTCTCTATACATTGACGGTACAGCACGTTGATTTGTACAAAGTTAGTCAATGTATAGAGACGTGAGGGTCTCTATACATTGACGGTACAGCACGTTGATTTGTACAAAGTTAGTCAATGTATAGAGACGTGAGGGTCTCTATACATTGACGGTACAGCACGTTGATTTGTACAAAGTTAGTCAATGTATAGAGACGTGAGGGTCTCTATACATTGACGGTACAGCACGTTGATTTGTACAAAGTTAGTCAATGTATAGAGACGTGAGGGTCTCTATACATTGACGGTACAGCACGTTGATTTGTACAAAGTTAGTCAATGTATAGAGACGTGAGGGTCTCTATACATTGACGGTACAGCACGTTGATTTGTACAAAGTTAGTCAATGTATAGAGACGTGAGGGTCTCTATACATTGACGGTACAGCACGTTGATTTGTACAAAGTTAGTCAATGTATAGAGACGTGAGGGTCTCTATACATTGACGGTACAGCACGTTGATTTGTACAAAGTTAGTCAATGTATAGAGACGTGAGGGTCTCTATACATTGACGGTACAGCACGTTGATTTGTACAAAGTTAGTCAATGTATAGAGACGTGAGGGTCTCTATACATTGACGGTACAGCACGTTGATTTGTACAAAGTTAGTCAATGTATAGAGACGTGAGGGTCTCTATACATTGACGGTACAGCACGTTGATTTGTACAAAGTTAGTCAATGTATAGAGACGTGAGGGTCTCTATACATTGACGGTACAGCACGTTGATTTGTACAAAGTTAGTCAATGTATAGAGACGTGAGGGTCTCTATACATTGACGGTACAGCACGTTGATTTGTACAAAGTTAGTCAATGTATAGAGACGTGAGGGTCTCTATACATTGACGGTACAGCACGTTGATTTGTACAAAGTTAGTCAATGTATAGAGACGTGAGGGTCTCTATACATTGACGGTACAGCACGTTGATTTGTACAAAGTTAGTCAATGTATAGAGACGTGAGGGTCTCTATACATTGACGGTACAGCACGTTGATTTGTACAAAGTTAGTCAATGTATAGAGACGTGAGGGTCTCTATACATTGACGGTACAGCACGTTGATTTGTACAAAGTTAGTCAATGTATAGAGACGTGAGGGTCTCTATACATTGACGGTACAGCACGTTGATTTGTACAAAGTTAGTCAATGTATAGAGACGTGAGGGTCTCTATACATTGACGGTACAGCACGTTGATTTGTACAAAGTTAGTCAATGTATAGAGACGTGAGGGTCTCTATACATTGACGGTACAGCACGTTGATTTGTACAAAGTTAGTCAATGTATAGAGACGTGAGGGTCTCTATACATTGACGGTACAGCACGTTGATTTGTACAAAGTTAGTCAATGTATAGAGACGTGAGGGTCTCTATACATTGACGGTACAGCACGTTGATTTGTACAAAGTTAGTCAATGTATAGAGACGTGAGGGTCTCTATACATTGACGGTACAGCACGTTGATTTGTACAAAGTTAGTCAATGTATAGAGACGTGAGGGTCTCTATACATTGACGGTACAGCACGTTGATTTGTACAAAGTTAGTCAATGTATAGAGACGTGAGGGTCTCTATACATTGACGGTACAGCACGTTGATTTGTACAAAGTTAGTCAATGTATAGAGACGTGAGGGTCTCTATACATTGACGGTACAGCACGTTGATTTGTACAAAGTTAGTCAATGTATAGAGACGTGAGGGTCTCTATACATTGACGGTACAGCACGTTGATTTGTACAAAGTTAGTCAATGTATAGAGACGTGAGGGTCTCTATACATTGACGGTACAGCACGTTGATTTGTACAAAGTTAGTCAATGTATAGAGACGTGAGGGTCTCTATACATTGACGGTACAGCACGTTGATTTGTACAAAGTTAGTCAATGTATAGAGACGTGAGGGTCTCTATACATTGACGGTACAGCACGTTGATTTGTACAAAGTTAGTCAATGTATAGAGACGTGAGGGTCTCTATACATTGACGGTACAGCACGTTGATTTGTACAAAGTTAGTCAATGTATAGAGACGTGAGGGTCTCTATACATTGACGGTACAGCACGTTGATTTGTACAAAGTTAGTCAATGTATAGAGACGTGAGGGTCTCTATACATTGACGGTACAGCACGTTGATTTGTACAAAGTTAGTCAATGTATAGAGACGTGAGGGTCTCTATACATTGACGGTACAGCACGTTGATTTGTACAAAGTTAGTCAATGTATAGAGACGTGAGGGTCTCTATACATTGACGGTACAGCACGTTGATTTGTACAAAGTTAGTCAATGTATAGAGACGTGAGGGTCTCTATACATTGACGGTACAGCACGTTGATTTGTACAAAGTTAGTCAATGTATAGAGACGTGAGGGTCTCTATACATTGACGGTACAGCACGTTGATTTGTACAAAGTTAGTCAATGTATAGAGACGTGAGGGTCTCTATACATTGACGGTACAGCACGTTGATTTGTACAAAGTTAGTCAATGTATAGAGACGTGAGGGTCTCTATACATTGACGGTACAGCACGTTGATTTGTACAAAGTTAGTCAATGTATAGAGACGTGAGGGTCTCTATACATTGACGGTACAGCACGTTGATTTGTACAAAGTTAGTCAATGTATAGAGACGTGAGGGTCTCTATACATTGACGGTACAGCACGTTGATTTGTACAAAGTTAGTCAATGTATAGAGACGTGAGGGTCTCTATACATTGACGGTACAGCACGTTGATTTGTACAAAGTTAGTCAATGTATAGAGACGTGAGGGTCTCTATACATTGACGGTACAGCACGTTGATTTGTACAAAGTTAGTCAATGTATAGAGACGTGAGGGTCTCTATACATTGACGGTACAGCACGTTGATTTGTACAAAGTTAGTCAATGTATAGAGACGTGAGGGTCTCTATACATTGACGGTACAGCACGTTGATTTGTACAAAGTTAGTCAATGTATAGAGACGTGAGGGTCTCTATACATTGACGGTACAGCACGTTGATTTGTACAAAGTTAGTCAATGTATAGAGACGTGAGGGTCTCTATACATTGACGGTACAGCACGTTGATTTGTACAAAGTTAGTCAATGTATAGAGACGTGAGGGTCTCTATACATTGACGGTACAGCACGTTGATTTGTACAAAGTTAGTCAATGTATAGAGACGTGAGGGTCTCTATACATTGACGGTACAGCACGTTGATTTGTACAAAGTTAGTCAATGTATAGAGACGTGAGGGTCTCTATACATTGACGGTACAGCACGTTGATTTGTACAAAGTTAGTCAATGTATAGAGACGTGAGGGTCTCTATACATTGACGGTACAGCACGTTGATTTGTACAAAGTTAGTCAATGTATAGAGACGTGAGGGTCTCTATACATTGACGGTACAGCACGTTGATTTGTACAAAGTTAGTCAATGTATAGAGACGTGAGGGTCTCTATACATTGACGGTACAGCACGTTGATTTGTACAAAGTTAGTCAATGTATAGAGACGTGAGGGTCTCTATACATTGACGGTACAGCACGTTGATTTGTACAAAGTTAGTCAATGTATAGAGACGTGAGGGTCTCTATACATTGACGGTACAGCACGTTGATTTGTACAAAGTTAGTCAATGTATAGAGACGTGAGGGTCTCTATACATTGACGGTACAGCACGTTGATTTGTACAAAGTTAGTCAATGTATAGAGACGTGAGGGTCTCTATACATTGACGGTACAGCACGTTGATTTGTACAAAGTTAGTCAATGTATAGAGACGTGAGGGTCTCTATACATTGACGGTACAGCACGTTGATTTGTACAAAGTTAGTCAATGTATAGAGACGTGAGGGTCTCTATACATTGACGGTACAGCACGTTGATTTGTACAAAGTTAGTCAATGTATAGAGACGTGAGGGTCTCTATACATTGACGGTACAGCACGTTGATTTGTACAAAGTTAGTCAATGTATAGAGACGTGAGGGTCTCTATACATTGACGGTACAGCACGTTGATTTGTACAAAGTTAGTCAATGTATAGAGACGTGAGGGTCTCTATACATTGACGGTACAGCACGTTGATTTGTACAAAGTTAGTCAATGTATAGAGACGTGAGGGTCTCTATACATTGACGGTACAGCACGTTGATTTGTACAAAGTTAGTCAATGTATAGAGACGTGAGGGTCTCTATACATTGACGGTACAGCACGTTGATTTGTACAAAGTTAGTCAATGTATAGAGACGTGAGGGTCTCTATACATTGACGGTACAGCACGTTGATTTGTACAAAGTTAGTCAATGTATAGAGACGTGAGGGTCTCTATACATTGACGGTACAGCACGTTGATTTGTACAAAGTTAGTCAATGTATAGAGACGTGAGGGTCTCTATACATTGACGGTACAGCACGTTGATTTGTACAAAGTTAGTCAATGTATAGAGACGTGAGGGTCTCTATACATTGACGGTACAGCACGTTGATTTGTACAAAGTTAGTCAATGTATAGAGACGTGAGGGTCTCTATACATTGACGGTACAGCACGTTGATTTGTACAAAGTTAGTCAATGTATAGAGACGTGAGGGTCTCTATACATTGACGGTACAGCACGTTGATTTGTACAAAGTTAGTCAATGTATAGAGACGTGAGGGTCTCTATACATTGACGGTACAGCACGTTGATTTGTACAAAGTTAGTCAATGTATAGAGACGTGAGGGTCTCTATACATTGACGGTACAGCACGTTGATTTGTACAAAGTTAGTCAATGTATAGAGACGTGAGGGTCTCTATACATTGACGGTACAGCACGTTGATTTGTACAAAGTTAGTCAATGTATAGAGACGTGAGGGTCTCTATACATTGACAGTACAGCACGTTGATTTGTACAAAGTTAGTCAATGTATAGAGACGTGAGGGTCTCTATACATTGACGGTACAGCATGTGAATTTGTACAAAGTTAGTCAGGGAAAGTCATGGAATTTAAAACAAAAATTTGAGTAGGTACCCTGTATATACAGGGTGAGTCAAAATTATGTGAACAATCTTAATTTTTAATTAAACATTATTAATGAAACATCTTAATTTTGTTTCGTTTTCTATTCCGATTGGTAGTGACGGACCGTTCTTATGGCCTCCCCAATATCCAGTGTTCTGGCACTAAATTGTACTGTTGAGCGTTGGTTTGAGTGCATTAATCATTCTGGTGATCAGGTTGAGACTCTATATAATGCAAACTTTGAGTGAATGCTTTCTTTCAAATAGTGTTCACGTAATTTTGATTCGCCCAAGATTGCTCACATAATTTTGATTCACCCTGTACCTCTTCAAAGCACTTCTGGCATTAAAAGAGCTTGATGTCACATGAATTGCAGCATTATTTTTAGACTTTTGTGTTTTCTCTGGTTATATTTCTACTTTTTATTTTTTGTCATTTTAATGGCACAGTATATATGCTCTTCTTATTGTTTTACCATCTTTATACAAATTCTTTATGATATGCACATTATTGCACATTGATTTATCACAAGAGATTTTTTTTTCTCAGATATGAAACCGCTATTATTTCGATCTTCTCTTTTGCTTTATGAATGTTATGTGAGCATTAACAATAGTTCCAAATAATTGCCAGCATTTACTAATTTGAGCTTTAATGATGATACTACTACTGTTGCATTGTAATAGTTTATCAAACCCCACTGCATTTGTTCTTTTAAAGTATAAATAAAATTTGAGTTTAAGGAGAGTGTACTTTTTGGATCATCCAATATGCATTTGAGTAAAGACCTTGCTAATTTACACCAAAACTTCCTCAATTAGCTCAAATTAGTGAGGTTCTACTATATATATTTGTCTAGTCCAAACACATCCAAACATTCCTGGAGGTAGCTGTTACTGTTATGTCCTCTTCTAATATGTCTTAACAAAACCTACTGCAAACGTCTTTCATTCATTGTACACATAGCCTATATTTCAATACTCTATTATTCAGTGTTAATACATTACTCTGCATGAACGTTATAATTACTGTATATTAAAATGTACAGTATTATGTGAAATTATTATTGTTTACTTTTATAATCCATATTAAACTTTTAGCGGGATTCAATCCAGTATTCTATTTACAGTTCTGTACTGTATATTAATTTTTCATAACCTCACAAGAATTGCAATAATAATAAATTTCATCTTAGATGGAAATTTATTATTATTATTGTGTTTTATGTTGTGTTATGTTTGTGTCTCTTACTTTTAAAACTTTGTATGCATTTTCTTCTCTTCTATCTGACTTTTGATAAGTGTTTGTGTATTATTTTACATTAATTTGTAATAACTAGAAGTAATAATATACCAGAAAAATATCGTATTTCATCCAATTACCAGATGGAGAGTCATAATTCTAACTTAGTCATTTATACTGCTAGCAAAGAGTGAGCAAGCAAATTAATGTTCACAGCTGAGACAAAACGACAGATCAAACAAATTCGTGGCATGCACATGCCCACTACAGCACCCTCTTAACTACCTCTTGTGCTCTGATTTAAAAGTTTCTTGTCCTGGTTGTATTAATGTCATCTATGTGAGTATAAAATTGCTATAACGGACTTATTGTACAGGAAGAACGGCAAAATGGTGTGAATTTTCACACCATTTTGCCGTTCTTTAATTGAACAGAATATGCTTTTCGGGAGGAGAAGAGGCTTTAATTGAACAGAATATGCATTTCGGGTATTATATCCCTCTTCAATTCTGTTTATGCCGTATCTGGTAGTACAAAACATAGACTTAAATTTTGCTATTTTAACAGTTTTATACATTTAGAACAATAATTACGGTATAATAACATTTATAATTAGATTAGTATAATCTTATGATGTAATAATAAAACGAAAAATTGTGTGCTGTTTTAAAGTATTGCGGAATAACATGTTTACTTATATATATACATATATATGATTGGGAGTAAAGTACAGTCACTTTACACTCCACTGTAGTGTTGTTACAGACACACTGCTTAGTAGAAAACAAGGAGATTTACGTTGTTTTCTAAGCAGTTTGTCTGTAACAACACTACAGTGGAGATATGACTGTACTTTACTTCCAATCATATATGCATTCCTTCCAACAATAATAGAACATACAATGATTGCCTAGAAACTCTTTATTATTTTCATGTAACTTTGATGAAATTTTCTAGTATATTTGATAGCAAAATATCAACAACTATTGCATAAGTTTTGAGAAAAGTGATTAATAAACAAAAGTGTTTGAGATTGTTGAATGTTGATAATAATATCTAAGTATCTCAATAATAAGGAGCAACAAACAGGAAAAGAAAACAGTGGGTGCAAGAGTTCAACAACATCTAGAGAATGATATGCAATTGTTCGACATGCATGCAAGGAAACACATCCATTCAAAAAATCAAAAATAAATTAAGGCTGAGCTGCAGTAAATCAACAGTACACAAAGTTTTGAGATCAACAGACAAAATGAAGACAGTCAACTGGCTCAAGGAGAAACACAAACAACTTCAACTACAGTTTGCCAGAAATAACTTTGCTTTTTGCCATCCTTCCCCTCTTTTAATCTTCTTGGATGAGAAAAATTGGAATCTTGACAGACCCGACGGTTTTAAGTATTATTGGGTTGACAAAAGACTAGATTAAAAGCAGTACACAAAGAGTAGTACAGAGTAAGTAGTAAAGAGTAGTAAAGAGTAGTACAGTAGTAGTAAAGAGTAGTGGTGGTGGTATACTTCTGATCTGGGTGGGGATTGGATGGGATGGAATAGAAAGACAGATGTAGTATTTATTGATGGTCAAAATTTATCAGGAACTTGTATGGAGGCAGTTCAAAACTTATGGACAGAAAATTGCTGGACAGATCTTTGAATTCCTACAGGATAATGCAAGCTTCCGTGAATCAAAATCAATATTATCCTTTTTTAGGATCAAGAACGTCCGACTTCTGGACTGGCCACTCCTCGGTGCAGATTTAAACCCAATTGAAAATCTTTGGGTTACTTGGTTTTCCAAATGTTTAGCAGCGGAAAGCAATACAAGACCATCACCGAACTAAAGACTGATCTCGTTGAAGTATGGGAAAATATTCCACACGAGCAACCGCAATCTATGATTAATTCAATGTCTAATCATATTTTTCAGCTTGTTTCCAAAAATGGTAGCAAAATCAGCTACTAATTTTAATTTAAAAAGATATCATAAGTCAAGATGTTCTATTAATGTTGGACATTCTGTTTTTGCTAATAGTACCTAGCTCTTTTGTTTATTAATCATTTTTCTCCAAATTAGTGCAATCATTATTGATCTCTTACTATAAAATGTACTAGAATAATTAATACTAAAAATAAATTAAATGTAAATGACGTATGCAAATTTTCACAGGCCGGTATGACATTATTAAATCGGTCGACAGTGCGTGACTAGATTGTATCTCGATACTCTTGTATGTTAGTGTTCAAATTGTGTTACTTACTTTGTGCTTCTGTATTGCCTACTGAATAGGAACTGTCGGAAAATATAGTTCAAAATGCATATAGTGTAAGTAAATCTCTTTGATGATGATAAAAAAAGGACTGATGAAAAAATCGGCGATTTTTATTTTTTTAACAATACCTTCGCTTTTGTAGGTTTTAAAGTTACATATATATTTTAACTGATCTCCCACAATATACAACCAATTACAGTAGAGCTTCGATTATCCAAAACAATTCGTGACTGGGGTTGTTTGGATAACTGATTTTTCGGATAATTGATCATATACGAAAAATATATTAACACAAAACTGTACTGTATATAATCTGTATCACGCGTCTTACAAATTAATACCTTACATAATGTAGTACATTAAAGTAGGCCTACAATTTACGTTGGCAGGGAAGGGGAGAGTGCTGCAACGCCACGGCACTACCAGAAATTTGAATTTGCCGACCGGAATGCTTTCGGTTAACCGATGTTTCGATTGATCGGTATTCGGATAATCGATGCTCTACCGTAATTAGAATTGTTCGTTGAAATAAATCCATGCATCTTCCTTTTTGCTTTTACAAAATAATTAAATCTTCTATGTAACAAAGCTGTGAACGTGTCGCCATACCGTCTTTAAATTGTACGAATACTGTAGTTTCTAAGACATTCAAACATATATCAGCAAAATATTCAGCCATTGGCAGACCAACCTTTGTTGGTATCATTTTTGTAAAGTATGGACCAGATTTTTGCTTCTAAATGAAGAAACAGACTTTTTATAATCCGCGACTGATTCCTTGGCAGGATTTTAGATCAAATTTTTGTAATCTTGATCACAATGCTGAATAAATATTTATCACTCAGCTTCTAAAATTATTTAAACATTTTATTTTATATTTATGTTAAGTAAGAACGGAGCAAATAAAGTTACAATTAAGACATTTTAATTTTAAAATTCATATATAAGAGGAATAGCTATATAAATCTTCAAAATTTTTTGTTTCAGAGAGGCTTGGTGGTCTTTTGAATCCTTTCCAGCGTCGCTGGTGTGCTATAAAAGATGGAATACTATATTATTTTGAAAGACCCACAGACAGAAGACAGAAAGGTGAGATACCATTAGCAGGATATAGAGTTAATCCGGCACCCACGGCAACAAAAGACGTTAATAAACGCGATCTATGCTTTGAGTTGACGTGTCCAGGAAGAAAAACGTATCAGGTTCGTATTAATTCTTACGTGAAAATTTTAATAAATTTATTTGGTCTCCAAACACACCGAAATAGCACGCTATTTTAAATAAATCTAATTTTGCAGTTTATGGCATTAACACCGAAAGACGTTAAACAATGGGTAGCAGCAATTGAAAGAAATAATAAAATGTCTCACAATGGTAATTCAAACAAACATAAGTTTACAATATATGATATTAATGCTTTCTTATTTCATTTTATAAGTTTATCTTTGCAAGTGCCTTTAGTTTATATTTATATAAAACAAAAATCCAAAAGACGAACAAATAATCAAACACAGATTCATTGAAAAAAGAAAGAAGTAAGACAAAATATGTTTATTTCAAAGGCCATTCTTGAGAGGATCGGAATTTTTATTTGTTAAGTTGAAGTCTGTTATAAAGAAAGGAAACAGTATTTTAATTTTCTTTAACAAATCTTTTCAAACTATATTTACTTCTAATTATTATCCAATTTATTCCTGAAAATCCTTTTTTAAAAGTGAAGGGGTTAAGGAGCATGAATCATCATCATCATTTCTTCTAGAGTGGAACGAACCAACCTGGAATGCAAATTTGATTTGCAGAAAACAAAAAAAAAATTGAAATAATTAGTTTGTTATTTATGGTACAGTACAGTACTTCTTTACTAGAAAGCTGTCTAGAGACATTTGTTTTTGCCAACGCTTGAAAATCTGCATTATCATAAAATAAATTTGTAGCACGCACGTCAGCCTTATTAGGGTGACGTTTCTCAATGTACTTGGTGTGTTTATTGTATAATGGGCTACGGTTGTTGACGTTTATATGTAATATGCATGATTACGAGCGACACTAAGTTGCTAGCAGAACGAGTGCTAAGCACAGACTGACGTAGCATGCGCACAATCCGCAACTTCCCCTCTCCTCTCCTCGTGCTAGTCATTTTTTTACAATTTGTTTTGCTCATTAAGCAAGATTTCACTGTATTTTTAAATAATGAGAAGTAATCATTTTGACAATGCATTTTTGAATGATTGAATCTAATTGCAATATTACTAAGTTTTACGTATGGATACATACTATTTTTTGTTAAAAATTACTTTCTAATCATTGGAACTTTTATCACTTGAAGCTCCATGTTATCCGAAAATACTTCTGAAACAGAGTAATTTCTAGTAATTTTGTTTCTCAGTTTATGAGAATTGAAGATACTTTTGCTTTTTTAATATTTAGCCTTGTATATTACTGCCATTGATGTTAGTGAGAAATATATTTGGCATCAACAACATGTCAGGTAATCTTATGGTTTGGTTTTGATGATCACGCCTAGTAGTGGTGCAATCAGGAAATATTGCATCTTCACACGTTGCCTTTCATGGCAGGACTGCAAATAGCCATTTTCCAGCAAGATAATGCTCAGCCACCTACAACTAGGGTTACTCAGAAATGTTTCCATCATATTGCCTCATTTCCTTGGCCTGCTCAGTCTTCTGATTTGTCACCTATTGAGCACTTGTTGGACCAAACAACAATAGCACTGGCTGCCTACAAATGTGTGAGATCTGGAGTAGTAGTTGTAACTGTTGGCAAATCTGTCATAGAATAGCACATGGTGCTATGTGCCTCATTGCCCAATGGAATCACTGCACCTATCTAGACAAGAGGTACAGTACATATGAGGTGTACTGTTCCACATGTAAAGTTGTCCTTTTGTTATGATACGGTAATCACTTATTACTATTGTCATTACGTTTGCACTAATAGTTTCATTTGATTCCACGGCATCACCGGTCTGTTGGCAAAAATTAAAGTACACTCATTGACAAGAAAATCACACACGATTTTCTTGTCAATGAGTTACATATTCTTTAGTAATTAACCAGATTAGTCTTTCAGAGATGGAGGATTGTTCAGCTTTTTACAGTCTTCCATCCCCCTATTCCTATTTTCAGCCAGTCTTTGTTCTCTGAAAGAGTATTTGAACTGAGGCTTTGTTTTTGTTTTAAAATATTTTATATGTAATTGTTTCAGAATGTTAAAAGTGGTACATTGTTTAAGTAAGGTTGGTTATGGATTACAGTGTACACTATTTAGAGGTAAATATAATAATGTCCTATTTGAAGGATTTGAGGATTGTAAAAACGTCCATTAAGCAGAAGTGTCTGTTAATAGAGGTTTGATTGTGTTATTTTAGTGTATCAATGGTTAAAGAATATATTAGTACTTTACAGACTTAGTCTGCAACTCAAAAAATGTACATGGCCTGCCAGAAACCTACAAAGCTCTCTTATGGCCTCATCAATATAGATTGTTTATAAGAATAAACTAGCAGTGCTTGCAAAAATAATTTGACTGTGTCTGTTAGAATAGCATTGAGCACTTGCATTTTCATTTATTTATTTCCTAATAAACCAATTTATCTGTTAACAGCTAATAGTTTGGAGATTTCGACAGCAAATGAATTTCAGAGAGACTCGTCTACTTTGGGATCCGTGGAGAGCGACGAGGATAACATTTACGAAATGGTCGACGAGACGGGTAATCAGACCAAATTTCCAAAAGGAGCGAACGATGCCGAAAACGAACCTCTGTACGTGGAGGGAGAATCGTGCGATCAAAACGATCTGTATACCGATGCCGAAAGCACGACAAACGAATGGGAAAATTTTAATCCCCAAGACTGGTACGTCGGACTGTGGGACTGTAAAGGAGACGACAAAAACGAACTCGATTTCTTGCGCGGAGATCTTATTCACATAATTAGCAAAGAGTACGATTCCTGTGCCTGGTGGGTTGGTCTTTTGAAAGGCAAAGTTGGATTAGTACCAAAATCGTATCTAATGGAAGCTTATGAAGCAATCTAATATTTGATGATTTTTCCTAAGCCTTTAAGTTGCCTTTTCTGTAAATTCTCTCTCTCTTTTTTTGTTATTGTATNTCTGACTCCCGATTAACCGACCATTCTAGGTCGGTTAATCGGGAGTCAGATAATCAATGCTCTACTGTATTTCTCTTATATATCTCCACCCCTCGTTCCCTCTGTCGATGATTCTGTTCCATGATTGGTGTATTTCTCTTCCTATATTGTTGTTCATTCTATTCTTTTGTCTTGCTATGTGGATACCTTCATATAATTTTAAAATTATTATTATTATTTTCTTTATTTTTATAGTGCTCAGATCTATTTCACATCCTGTTGTATTGCAGTGTTCTACTACCGCTGAATTTGCATAATTACTTTTGATGGTGCGAATATGTTCTTTTATACGTATTTTAATTTTCTTTTTGTTTCTCCTATGTATGTTTTCTTTTGTTCACAACTGCAATCAAACGAATATACTATACCTTTTTCTTCTGTTATCTCGTATTTTTTTTTATCGTTTCTATAATATAAATATCGTGACAAAAAATTAGAATATTAGCTATATGTGTGTTAAATATAGGAAATACAACAAAATAAACTTAATATTTTGTGGCCTCTCCATTTGCCATAATTAGTGCTCTCAATCTGTCGGGCACGGTGCAGATTAATGCTTTGCATTTGTTTCTGGAGATGCTGTTCCAAATGTGTCGAATGCATGTCACTAGTTCCTCTTTAGAATTTGATCGCCGCTCATTAAGTCGTCGTTTCATGACTCTCCACAAAATTTCAATGGGTTTAAGTCTGGGGAATTGCTTGGCCAAGGCAGGATTGCAATCTATTGTTCTTGTAATCAATGTATCGTTGACGCAGTATGAGAGGATGCTCTGTCTTGTTGATATAGAAATGTTTTCTTAATTAAATTCCCTGCTGATTGTATCATAAATGTGTCGAAGATGTCTTAATATATCTGTGCAATGACACGTTTTGAAGAATGCACAGTTGTCCTATGCCGTTAGCACTCATGCATCCCCAGATCATAATATGTGATGCAAACTTCACGGATCTCTTCATACAGTCCTTTTGGAAGGCATCTTTGGTTGTTTTCCATACTCGTAGGCCTTGGTCACCATGGGAGAGACAAAACTGGGATTCGTCACTGAAGAGAGTATTCCAGTCATCTTGTCCCCACATGAACATCTCTCTGTACCATCTGACACGTGCTTGTTGTTGCTTTTTCATTATAGTTGACTTCATCTTGGGAACACAGTAGTTGAAGTGCAAGTCGTGCAACCTTTGGCATGTGGTTCGGCTACTAACATTCACTCCAGTTGCTGTCCATTGTGCATGCAAGTGTTTAATGCTCTTAAAGCAGTTTTGCATGACAGTCCTTCTCAAGTTTCTCTCATCCCTTGCAGTTGTTACTCATTTACATCCACATTTCTGGCATTTATTACTTAAAATTTGAACATGGTACTCTAGAGACTGTTGGCTGCAAGCATTTTATATAATTCACAATTTCTTTTTATGTTCTTCCTACCTTGTACAAGTCTATGATAATATCTTTAGATCTGTCACTGATGTCGCGCTTACTCCCAACGTTGTACTGTCATACTGTGCTTCCCAGCAATATGGAAATTTACAATTTAGTTTTTTAATGGCTGTTTGTTTGGTTGTTTTTGCTAATATTCTAATTTTTTGTCACTGTCAAACTGTTGTTCTATTTTTTTGCCATATCATTTCCATTTGTAACAAAAAAACGTTTGAGTTAATTTGGGTGATTAATGGGTATAATAAACATATATAAACATTGTTTATATAGGATAAAAAAAGTTTTGTACTTTGTGTTGTTCATGAGAAAATGTACACTAAACTAGGATGAATATTCTAATTTTTTGTCTAGGAGTTGTACATTTTAAATATATTAAATTTCATGCTTATTGGAATGATAGATTTATAATTAATTACTTTAGGAATCTACATAGGCTTTACATATTTTTTATATATTAATTTATCGTCTTTTCTTTCTATTGTTATATCTAAATAGTTAATGCTATTCTGTCTTTCTGTTTCAATTTCAGATTTGATATTTTCTTTTACGTGGTTAGTTAAATTCTCATTTGTTTTTTCCTTTGTCAAATATTATAATACAGCCATCCACACACCTGTTGTTAAATTCAATACCTTGTATATTACTAATTTGTTCATCAATCTGTATCGTGAATATTATTTCCGCCCGCTTTGGACCTTTATATTAGTTCCCATAGGTTTTCCATTCGTTTGGGTGTAGAATTTTTTATTAAACTGGAAATAATTGTTTTCAATTATTAATAAACATAATTTAATTATCCATTCTGGTGCATCTATTCTTTATAATGAACTAGCTGGGGTACCTGGCTTCGCTCAGGGAGTTGATATGAGATTGTTGAGATAGTTGGAATAAAAGGATAAACTTTAAAATATAAGAGGTAGAATATGTTTTCAATAAAATTTTTTTAACTATTTACAATACTTGTTTATAAACAACATTTTTCATTTTGTTATCCGCGGTATATATGTACAAATTTTTCGAATTTCCTACTCGAGAGCAAGCTACGTATAGTTGACCGTGAGAGAAGCGGGAGTCTTTGAGGTTGATGCCGCAATGTTTTAAAGTGTGTCCTTGCGCTTTGTTAATTGTAAAACTATAGGCTAATTTGATTGGAAATTGCAGTCTTTTAAATTGGAATGGCAGTTCAGTAGAGATCAGTGGTATTCTGGGGATAAATACTGTGTCCCCTTTGTCCTTTCCAGTCATAAGTTCGGCTTCAGTGATGTTATTCGATAGCTGTTTGATGATCATCCTTGTTCCGTTACATAATTTTGGTGAGTTCAGATTTCTGAGTAGTATGATCAGAGATCCAATTTTCAGTCGAAGGCAGTGTAATGGCATTCCTGGTACTTGCAAACAGTTTAGAAATTCTGTAGGGAAGTTGACATTTTCTTCAACGTTTACCATTTGTGTTAATCGATTTGTGTATTTGCTCCTCACCGGGAATTTTCTTTTGAATATTAAAGTTGATATTATCGACAATATTATTTTTAGTTGCCAAAATTGCCCTTTGAAGTAGCCACTCCAGATTGGTTGTGAACAATGTTTGGATAAATTTGGTCGATGAGTTCGTTTTCAGTAGTGGCTATGTTGCAAAAATCACTGTTGAGTTCAATGAGGCTGGTCATCTGGTCAATGGGATACGTGCCTTCGCCTATTTGTAAAAGTTTTTGAGCAAAATGTGCTGTTGTTTCGTCTTTCGAGAGTTCAACTCTCATATTTTTTGTTAGTGGCAGTATTTGTGTGTGTGGCCAGAGATGTGATTTTTTTAAGCATGCATTGATCTCGTCTGCTGGTGTTGAATTGGGGATAACTGGAAGTGTTTGTCGAAAATCTCCCAAGAGTATGAGTAGAGCTCCTCCCATCACTTCAGAGTTTCCTCGCAAGTCCTGTAATGATCTGTCAATGGCTTTGAGTGATTTTTTATGTGCCATTGTGCATTCGTCCCAAAAGATAATGTTAGCTTGTTTTAGAAGTTCACCCCGTCCAGATGCTCTTGAGATTTTACATACCGGAAATTGTTCTTCGGCTATATTCAATGGTAGTTGTAGGGCCAAATGGGCAGTTCGTCTTCCTTCCATAAGTGTGACTGCAATGCCGGATGATGCCAGTGCAAGTGTGATGTGTTGTTTAGCACGTATTTCTGCCAGCAATAGATTTATTAGAAATGTTTTCCCTGTGCCGCCAGTGCGTCCAAGTAAATAATTCTGCCAGTGTTGTTGATCCGGTCCATGATGACATTGTAAATTTTTTTTTTTGTTGTCATTGAGGAGTGGTTTGTTGTGAGCAATGTATTGAAGTAGTTTGTTGATGTAGCTTTTTTCCTTTGCAATTTCGAAGTTTAGCACACTGAAAGCATCTTTTCGTGGTGCTGGCATCCCAAGTTGTACTAAGGTCTGGTTTTTTATTGCTAAACATTTATCTTCTAGGCGAATGAGTGTTTCATTGAAGATGTCGTTGTTGAATTTGATGGGTTACATGTTAGAATTATGGCAAATAAGTCTCTGATTTGTTCAGCTGAGGCTGTGATTGAGGCTTCTTGTAGTGTTAATTTCCAGTAGTCCTAAGC
>NW_019386209.1:0-24174 GCF_000671375.1 Centruroides sculpturatus | reverse complement strand
AAAAAAAACAAAAATATAAATATATAAATAAATAACGATATTATAAAGTATAATAGACACCGCGCGACAACTTCAGCGCGATAAAGTTATTGCGACACTCGCTATCGGCAACGGCGACAAATTAATTGACGTTTTTTTACCCCCTCCGTGAGTCGCATGGGTCTGTCATACCCATGCGACTCGTAAAGCATTTTTTTTCTAAAAAATGAGCGTTGCTATGCAAAAAATTTTAACAGCATGTTAATCTAATTAAAAAGTTTGAGGAATATTAATTTTTTCAAATTTTTCAAAAAATATTTAATAGTAAAAAATTTTGACTGAAAATCGCGTCGGGTCTGTCAGACCCATGCGACTAACAGAAGGTTAACTGATCTCCCACAATATACAACCAATTACAGTAGAGCTTCGATTATCCAAAACAATTTGTGACTGGGGTTGTTTGGATAACTGATTTTTCGGATAATTGATCATATACGAAAAATATATTAACACAAAACTGTACTGTATATAATCTGTATCACGCGTCTTACAAATTAATACCTTACATAATGTAGTACATTAAAGTAGGCCTACAATTTACGTTGGCAGGGAAGGGGAGAGTGCTGCAACGCCACGGCACTACCAGAAATTTGAATTTGCCGACCGGAATGCTTTCGGTTAACCGATGTTTCGATTGATCGGTATTCGGATAATCGATGCTCTACCGTAATTAGAATTGTTCGTTGAAATAAATCCATGCATCTTCCTTTTTGCTTTTACAAAATAATTAAATCTTCTATGTAACAAAGCTGTGAACGTGTCGCCATACCGTCTTTAAATTGTACGAATACTGTAGTTTCTAAGACATTCAAACATATATCAGCAAAATATTCAGCCATTGGCAGACCAACCTTTGTTGGTATCATTTTTGTAAAGTATGGACCAGATTTTTGCTTCTAAATGAAGAAACAGACTTTTTATAATCCGCGACTGATTCCTTGGCAGGATTTTAGATCAAATTTTTGTAATCTTGATCACAATGCTGAATAAATATTTATCACTCAGCTTCTAAAATTATTTAAACATTTTATTTTATATTTATGTTAAGTAAGAACGGAGCAAATAAAGTTACAATTAAGACATTTTAATTTTAAAATTCATATATAAGAGGAATAGCTATATAAATCTTCAAAATTTTTTGTTTCAGAGAGGCTTGGTGGTCTTTTGAATCCTTTCCAGCGTCGCTGGTGTGCTATAAAAGATGGAATACTATATTATTTTGAAAGACCCACAGACAGAAGACAGAAAGGTGAGATACCATTAGCAGGATATAGAGTTAATCCGGCACCCACGGCAACAAAAGACGTTAATAAACGCGATCTATGCTTTGAGTTGACGTGTCCAGGAAGAAAAACGTATCAGGTTCGTATTAATTCTTACGTGAAAATTTTAATAAATTTATTTGGTCTCCAAACACACCGAAATAGCACGCTATTTTAAATAAATCTAATTTTGCAGTTTATGGCATTAACACCGAAAGACGTTAAACAATGGGTAGCAGCAATTGAAAGAAATAATAAAATGTCTCACAATGGTAATTCAAACAAACATAAGTTTACAATATATGATATTAATGCTTTCTTATTTCATTTTATAAGTTTATCTTTGCAAGTGCCTTTAGTTTATATTTATATAAAACAAAAATCCAAAAGACGAACAAATAATCAAACACAGATTCATTGAAAAAAGAAAGAAGTAAGACAAAATATGTTTATTTCAAAGGCCATTCTTGAGAGGATCGGAATTTTTATTTGTTAAGTTGAAGTCTGTTATAAAGAAAGGAAACAGTATTTTAATTTTCTTTAACAAATCTTTTCAAACTATATTTACTTCTAATTATTATCCAATTTATTCCTGAAAATCCTTTTTTAAAAGTGAAGGGGTTAAGGAGCATGAATCATCATCATCATTTCTTCTAGAGTGGAACGAACCAACCTGGAATGCAAATTTGATTTGCAGAAAACAAAAAAAAAATTGAAATAATTAGTTTGTTATTTATGGTACAGTACAGTACTTCTTTACTAGAAAGCTGTCTAGAGACATTTGTTTTTGCCAACGCTTGAAAATCTGCATTATCATAAAATAAATTTGTAGCACGCACGTCAGCCTTATTAGGGTGACGTTTCTCAATGTACTTGGTGTGTTTATTGTATAATGGGCTACGGTTGTTGACGTTTATATGTAATATGCATGATTACGAGCGACACTAAGTTGCTAGCAGAACGAGTGCTAAGCACAGACTGACGTAGCATGCGCACAATCCGCAACTTCCCCTCTCCTCTCCTCGTGCTAGTCATTTTTTTACAATTTGTTTTGCTCATTAAGCAAGATTTCACTGTATTTTTAAATAATGAGAAGTAATCATTTTGACAATGCATTTTTGAATGATTGAATCTAATTGCAATATTACTAAGTTTTACGTATGGATACATACTATTTTTTGGTAAAAATTACTTTCTAATCATTGGAACTTTTATCACTTGAAGCTCCATGTTATCCGAAAATACTTCTGAAACAGAGTAATTTCTAGTAATTTTGTTTCTCAGTTTATGAGAATTGAAGATACTTTTGCTTTTTTAATATTTAGCCTTGTATATTACTGCCATTGATGTTAGTGAGAAATATATTTGGCATCAACAACATGTCAGGTAATCTTATGGTTTGGTTTTGATGATCACGCCTAGTAGTGGTGCAATCAGGAAATATTGCATCTTCACACGTTGCCTTTCATGGCAGGACTGCAAATAGCCATTTTCCAGCAAGATAATGCTCAGCCACCTACAACTAGGGTTACTCAGAAATGTTTCCATCATATTGCCTCATTTCCTTGGCCTGCTCAGTCTTCTGATTTGTCACCTATTGAGCACTTGTTGGACCAAACAACAATAGCACTGGCTGCCTACAAATGTGTGAGATCTGGAGTAGTAGTTGTAACTGTTGGCAAATCTGTCATAGAATAGCACATGGTGCTATGTGCCTCATTGCCCAATGGAATCACTGCACCTATCTAGACAAGAGGTACAGTACATATGAGGTGTACTGTTCCACATGTAAAGTTGTCCTTTTGTTATGATACGGTAATCACTTATTACTATTGTCATTACGTTTGCACTAATAGTTTCATTTGATTCCACGGCATCACCGGTCTGTTGGCAAAAATTAAAGTACACTCATTGACAAGAAAATCACACACGATTTTCTTGTCAATGAGTTACATATTCTTTAGTAATTAACCAGATTAGTCTTTCAGAGATGGAGGATTGTTCAGCTTTTTACAGTCTTCCATCCCCCTATTCCTATTTTCAGCCAGTCTTTGTTCTCTGAAAGAGTATTTGAACTGAGGCTTTGTTTTTGTTTTAAAATATTTTATATGTAATTGTTTCAGAATGTTAAAAGTGGTACATTGTTTAAGTAAGGTTGGTTATGGATTACAGTGTACACTATTTAGAGGTAAATATAATAATGTCCTATTTGAAGGATTTGAGGATTGTAAAAACGTCCATTAAGCAGAAGTGTCTGTTAATAGAGGTTTGATTGTGTTATTTTAGTGTATCAATGGTTAAAGAATATATTAGTACTTTACAGACTTAGTCTGCAACTCAAAAAATGTACATGGCCTGCCAGAAACCTACAAAGCTCTCTTATGGCCTCATCAATATAGATTGTTTATAAGAATAAACTAGCAGTGCTTGCAAAAATAATTTGACTGTGTCTGTTAGAATAGCATTGAGCACTTGCATTTTCATTTATTTATTTCCTAATAAACCAATTTATCTGTTAACAGCTAATAGTTTGGAGATTTCGACAGCAAATGAATTTCAGAGAGACTCGTCTACTTTGGGATCCGTGGAGAGCGACGAGGATAACATTTACGAAATGGTCGACGAGACGGGTAATCAGACCAAATTTCCAAAAGGAGCGAACGATGCCGAAAACGAACCTCTGTACGTGGAGGGAGAATCGTGCGATCAAAACGATCTGTATACCGATGCCGAAAGCACGACAAACGAATGGGAAAATTTTAATCCCCAAGACTGGTATGTCGGACTGTGGGACTGTAAAGGAGACGACAAAAACGAACTCGATTTCTTGCGCGGAGATCTTATTCACATAATTAGCAAAGAGTACGATTCCTGTGCCTGGTGGGTTGGTCTTTTGAAAGGCAAAGTTGGATTAGTACCAAAATCGTATCTAATGGAAGCTTATGAAGCAATCTAATATTTGATGATTTTTCCTAAGCCTTTAAGTTGCCTTTTCTGTAAATTCTCTCTCTCTTTTTTTGTTATTGTATGAATTTAATTTTTATATTTATTATCATTTTATAATCGGATTATTACTATTACTATATATTTTAAATAAAACACACTTTCAATATAGATTATTTTATCTGTATGTAATATTACTTTTCTGTGCTCAACACTAAAGTTGGGATGTGCAAGGACTTAACAATATCTGCTTCCTCCTATTTTATTATAGAGCTTTCGGCATGCAACATCTGAATAATACTGTGGTGTTTTGTTTTATATATATATACACCAATTAAAACTAATTCAATTATTTATTAATATAACATATTATATCAAATCGTTTATAAATAGAATATTTAACAATTTAGCATAAAGTAATTTAAAAATGAGTACATAATAATTGATTGTCAATGTCATTTAAAAGTGTGGCGAACCTTATCTCACCGAAGTCAGGTGCCGAGAGTACCACCAACAGTCGTTCTAGGAACTGGACTCTGACCCTAGGACTGAACACGTAGTATTTTCTTTGTTAAATAAAATTTGTAATCTAATTTTGTAAATTTCAGAGTGCTTCAAATATGTCGTTAAAACAGGGTTTTATTTCGTTACAAGTGGGTTTTTTAATAGTATTTATTATAGTAAAATTGTGGGACCGATATTTGACATTATATTAGGGTTGTCGTTACATCCGATGATGTTATCAGATTAAACTGTATTTTGTTATAATCTTCCATTATTTTTGTATTTAAATTTGTTATATTCTTATCTTCCATTATTTTTTGTATTTGATTTTATATATTCTATTTTAGAACAGTCATTTTTCATATTTAACCTGAGGATGGATGGACTATTGAATAGGCTGAAAACGTTAGTTTACATTTAAATAAATTATCTCAGACCACCAACTACACCTTGAGTTTCAAGGCTGGAAGACTACAGTAGTCAGAGATGATGTCATGACAGTCAGCAGCAGCAGCTGATCAGCTCTCTCGTTCCCTGCAGTACCACAGTGCCCTCTGGTCCACCCAATAGAAAAACTGTTGGAACTAGTTGAGATGATGTTGACAATGCCCCTGCATAGTGGTTGAAGACTGTCCTTGTTTTACAGGGCATGCATGTCGGTGATGATAATAATCGCCCTTCGAACAAGATTCTCGTTGCACCAACGAACTGCCAAAAGAATGGCAAGGACCTCAGCCTGAAAGACCGAGCACTCTGGATGAAGAACACATGTCAAAAAAAATTTCTTTTTCTCCTGAAAACACAGAAAAGGTACACCCAGTACCATTACCATTGGTGAAAAATTCCACATCTAGTAAATAACCCTATTTTGCACATAGCCCCCTCCAGTGAGTGGGGTGTGGAAAGGGGTAGTTGACAGGTTGAAGTTCATCTACTTTTCTGTTAACCTCATACATTGCCAAAGGGAAGTTACAGCCTCCAATATTGACCTCAAACCATCTGAAGATAAAATATCGCTTAGCAGTCTGTTGAAGCTGTAGGTGGATGGGAAGGTTTTTGGCAATGACCTGCAGGGAGTGATTGGAGGAAATAGAGTATGCATGGGTGAGCCAGATCAAGGCCCTCCTCTGTGCCGACAACAGTCTTCTCTGTGCCTGTAATGTGAGTGGTCACAGGCTACACTCCAAACTGCACACGCATAAGTGATTATTGGTGTGAACACACAATTGTAAATTGGGTTGAAGGCATCAAAACCCAGACCCCACTTATTCTTGGCAGCTCTTTGCAGACTGCTGAAGATAATGTTTGTTCTATCTGTAACGTGTTTAATATGTGCCTGCCAGGTAAGTCACTTGTCCTTTTTATGCCCAGAAATTTGAGCTTTTTAATGATTTTAACAGACTGCCCTTTGATATAAGTCTGTATTGTGTGGCCTTGAGAAAACAATACCTCTTGTTTTTAATGCTTCAAAAACAAGTTTCAGTGTTGTGTGACTAGGACAGGCACAACAAATGATACTAGAAGCTGCGGTCTTGACGGCTTGCCTGGAGTTTGCAGGAAAGATGATGAATGCATCATCCACATAAGCAACGATGTGGCTATTGAAACTGAAGTCTGTTCTTAAGAAGTTATCAAAAAGAATGTTCCAAAAAGGGGCACACAGACAGACCCCTGTGGACAGCACCTCTGAAGTTGACAGGTAAAAATATTGTGGCCCTATGACATGGTGGCTTCTCTATCAGAGAGGAAGTTCTAGGTGAAAAAGGTTTGCAGGGTAGCCACAAAGCAGTGTTGGATGCATTTTTGAAGATCAAGACTAATCCCGAAGATGTTCAAGCAGTTGCCATATGTTGTTAGTGAGATCAACTAGGACATTGTCATGCACCTCTGCCAACAAAAGTCATATTGAGCAGGATGAAAAAAACCTGATACCTTTCAGATGCCAGGAAAGTCTGTCATAAAGGAACCTGTCAAGTACCTTTCCTAAAGAGGTGAGAAGTGAGATGTTCCTCATGTTGCTTAAGGTGTAGAGGGTTTGTTTTTTGGGAATCACCACCAGCCTCAGTTTTGGCATCTTTCCCAGTCCTGGAAGAGGGCTCACCTCTTCCAGGACTGGGAAAGATGGAAAGATACCAAACCTGAAGCACAAGTTGTATGTATTCATCGTCATGTCAGGATGAATCTTCCAAATCTCCTTGACGATTTTTGATGATATGCAATCAGGACCAGGAGCTTTGTTCTCATTAAGTTTATTAATAATGTCACTAACCTCAAAAAAGGTGAAGAGGATTGTCAGTGAGCTCCCTCACTGGAACAAATGCCTTTGCTGCAAGGAATCCTCCTCCAGATTGTCTGGAGAACAAAAGTGATAGAACATATGGTCCATAATGGTTTCCAGAGAAGCATTCTCTCCTCCAAGGTCATTGGAACTACTCAAAACACAGCGTATTTTAAGTTTATTTGAGAATAAAACTTCATCAATCCCTACCAGCATTGGAGCAAAAGTCTTTACATGATTCATACTTTGATTTTCTTATGGCATCCTTATAAAGAGGCTGACATCTGAGTTACTCCTCCCTGAAAGCATCACATTGATGATCCCGATATCATTGAAAATGTTTATCGAGTTGGTTGTTAGTACTTTCTCGTCACAGAGAGTTTGATACTCCACCATGGGGCTGCCTGTTGACCAAATAATTGCTTTCTAGGAATAGCCAGGTTGCAAGCCTTATCAATTCTTAGCAATCACATTGCAGGGTGTGGACAGCAATGCTGGTCGCATACGTACTATGGAGCAAGCAGTGAATTTCATTGACAGTGTATTAGCAAAAAGAATAATCTGCAGAGTTTGTATTGAAAGGTCTGTCATAATTGGGATGAAAGACTGACAAGCAGCATTCAGCTCAAAAGAGATATACCTATGATCGGAGAGACTATCCCTATCCTAACCTGTGATCCAATGAAGGGACATAGACCGCTCAAGCAGATGGTCAGATCAACCCACAACCTACCATTTGTAGAAGTAAAGGTAGGATGAGAGAAGCAATCATTCAGAATAATAAGGTCGCGCAAACTTACAAAGTTTTCAACCTTGCTCATCTAAATGCTTCTCACCCCAGGTGAGTGAGTGTGAGTTGAAGTCACCAACAATGAAAAACAAGGCATTATGAAAATGCTCCATCACTGAACTAAGATCACTAAGCATCTCGCGAATATTATGCTTAATTAATTAATGGAGTCATAGATGTTGAAAACAATCACATGAAGGTGAGGAACAGACACATGTTGGAAAACTGACCTATGGATGAAAGATCATGGGAAGATTAGAGTTGATGATGTCTGTGGCCTTAAGGAGATCCACATTGTGCTGCACGATATCACTTGTCCAGAAGGAAGAAACCCTGTTATCACGACAATATGGCTCTTGAACAAGAGTCACATCATAATGCTGTAATTCCTGACAACGCTGCGAGGCTGCAAATTGACCTGAATGAATCTAATTTTAACATCCCTGGTTTAATTTTAACATTTCTGGCTAAGAGCCAGAACCCGGGATGTTAAATCGATGAATTGATCCTAGCCATGAGTTGTGCATTGATACGAAGACAAACAAGGCATGCTCTGTCAAGAGTATTATAGGAGTTGCCTGAAATCTTTTCTCTACTGCAGTTACAGCAAATAGGGTGTTTCGATTTCTTGTTACAGTGCTTAAAAGAATGGTCACCTCTACATTGGCTACATGAATGCATTTTAGTGACACATTTAATAGCATAATGACCAAACTGAAGACCCTTAAAACATTGACTAACTGGTATATAGTCAACAACACTACATCTCGTCCATTGCAGATTAATCTTTCGACATTTCATTAGTTTCACCCTCAAAATGGGGAAAATCTCAAGCACTCAAGTAACGGACATCAGATTCTTCTAACTAATAGGTAAACAAACACATGCTTGATCAAGGAAATCTTTTAAAGACACACAGAAGTTTTGGCATTTTGTTTGAACATGAAGTCAAGTAGGTAATGTCAACTAATGGATTTAGGAACCAAGATAACTTTGATAAAAGGATTGTGCTATTTAGGAACAGTGGCACCTAGGGTAGGAACCTACTCAACTGCATTCTGCAGTTTGTCCACTTCAATTGCAAACCCACCTTTTTGAATTCTATGTATCCTTTGGATGCCAATCTTCAGCATGTGTGGCTTGATACTGCTAGTCAGAATATGCCTGGTGTTCTCAGAGTCTTCAGGACCTGAATCGTCATAGATGAGAACAGTGAAATAAAGGGTTACAGTAGTCGACCCTGCCTTATCCGATTTAGTAGGTCTACGAACAACCTCACTAAAACTGGGGCTAGGTTCAGGCCCCACGCATACTCCTCTCTGGCAGCAAGTGGAGGAAATACACTGAAGGCCTTTAATGGTCTCTTGGCCTCAATGAGAATTTTCTCGGCTTTCTCAGAATGAACTGACAGCAACCCATTGTCTTGTTTCATTGCAATGTTGTCAATGTTATTAACAACAGAGAGGTGATTGTAAACAGAGAAAGTAGACTCAGCTAGGTCGATGACGCACTGGACCTAGTTTACAATATACTTGGAGTGCTTACAAGTACCTAAGCAAGACTTGCTGTTATCTACTAGATAGCCCTTGACCTCATCCAGAATCCTGTATGCCATGTCGCAAAATTCAGAAGGACCGAGCTGAAAGTGCAGAAAAAAGTGGAAGCTCAATCAGAATGCTGGTCCACCAATAGAACCCCAAAAGTGGAATGATAGTAATAAAATAACAAAATAAAAAAGATAAGCAATAGGTAAAATTAAATAACTAATATAAAATTGCTAAAGAAAGCCCAAAACAAAAGGCAACCCATTAAGGTGGTAAGTTCGAGAAGGGAGAGAACAGTGACCTTTGTTTAGACAGGAAGTTTGAGCAGCCAGAGCACAGCATAAAAATGAAGATACCCAAATAGAAATTATAGGATACAGAGAGGTTATCAGGACTGATACTATATATATATATTATACCTGGAAAGAAGCAGAGAGATGCTATCAACTGGCTTGCAGTGACATGACAGAAGACACGCAATGCCATGTATAAAATTGACCAATAAAAGAAAATAAGAACCACCTAAAATGGCAAAGGAGAAAACTAAATATAAATTCTTCCACTTACTGGTCGACAGAGGCCTGAGAGCGAGCAGCGAGGCTTCTCAAGATTTGAGTTCTATAACTTGGCAAAAAATTTATGAAGTGATGAAATTCTTTCACCAAATGAAAATATTCGATAGGAGGAACCCAATGAATTACCACTCAATACAAAAAAGTAGATAAGTCCGCTGTAAACTGTGCAAAATGCAAAGAGGATCTAACAAACGTCTTGACCCCAAGTACTGTGATGATGCTAGAAACAGTAAATATTTTGGGATTTGAGAAATTATAACTAAAATTGGATAGAATGTTTGCTGTTGAATGAATGAATTTTAGTGCATTATGGGCTTTACAAGTACCAGGAGATCTTAAAGTATCCTTATTCAACACTATTTAGAGAGAACTTTAGCAGTCCAAATTCAACCAAATCTTACATTTCAGGACATACTTTTTTCATGGAAATATTCTCTATCAAATTCAGTACTAAGGCACTTTTGCTGCTGAAAATAAATATTTTATTTGTACAAGACACTAATGCTATAGAGACTTAAGCAATGCAGGGGATACTGTTCAATATGGTCTCCATTGTACAGTACAATCTAAACGCTGTCCCGTAACTGATTTCATGCAAGGCTGCCAAATTTACAGCACATCCTTTAAAATGTAGTTTATCACGTGTTCCCACGACCGTAAATCACACGGATCCAAAGTGCCATAGTGGTGGGTTTAGATATTTTTGTTTTTGTTTTTTTTTTTAACAAAAATGTCTTCTGCTCATTTTAAAATGTCACCTTATCAAAATTTGGTTGCATTTGAACTGTTAAATCTCTCTAGACAGCATTGAATAGGGGGGTACTTTAATTACAATCACTCGGTAAATTGAATAATTAAAAAATTAGTACTTAAGCAATTAATAATTACTTAAGAAAATTGTTATCAAAACTTGTTATGGATTTGTCAATAATTTTTTTAGAAAATAACTAAACTATATGTGCAGTGTTTATGACAGTGAAGCCTTAAACATCAGCATTGGTTCAAAATATTTAAGGATGTCAATCTTCAGGCTTAGAAAATGCTGAAATTGTTGCAATAGTGGAAGCTTAGTGAAAACTATCTATTCAATAGATGAAAAATTGCAGAAAAACTTGGTATATCTTGATTGGGACACTCCAACTAGGAAAGATAAACAAGTACAGGATATGGGTTCCACATAATTAATCCACACAATTCTGTTTGGTAAAATTATCTGTATGTTACTCAAGCATCAACAGCGAAGTGCACTAATGTTATTTGTAAAAGACATGGATTAGATCCGAAGGCTACTCCAGAATCAACCTTCATCCTCAAAAGGTATTGTTATGTTTACGGAGGGATACAAAGAATATTGCATTTTAAGTTATTGAATCCAAACAGTAAATGCTACTTTATACTGTCATCAATTGGGAAAACTTTGGATGTTTTTCTTGAAGATTTTTTACATATGGCAGAAGGGCATTATTTTGTTACATGATGATGCTCAACCCCATGTTGCAATAGTCACCCGACAAAAATTGAGAAAGCTTAATTAGAAAGTTCCCTCTCCTCTCTTTTGTAGCCCTGATCTGGCACCTATAGATTACTACCTCAATCTCTTAAACAGTTAAGTTTTTCCTTAATGGAACTTTAGGGAAAAATCCTTAAAAATCAGCAGATTTGGATAGCTTGTTTTGAATTATAATAAATGCATCAAAAGACTGTCATATCTAATGAAGGACAATGTACAGGATTGTTAAAAAAAAAAATAACTTCCCCAACTCAGAGGGCTCTGGAGCTTGTTCTATTGCTTGAAATGAAACATTTGGATGACAGAGGTACTTCAGATGATGCACTCACCATTTATTAAATATTTTTTGTACAAGAGGTGGTGCTGGAGCTATGCAACTGTAATCCAAACTCGTTCCATTGCCAGAGAACGGTGTCTTGACGATTTTCGGATCCCAGAGCTTTACACGGGTGCCTTCGGGATACCACATTTGTGCAAGATGGTGCATCACCCTACATTGCTAACTATGTTCAATGTGTGTTAAGGCAGACTTTTGCACATGAATCAGCTGTGACTTCTGGTTATGGAGTTTCTTGAAGGACCAGATCTGTTGTGAAAGATGCACATCTGTCTGCATGTTCTTGTGATTAAAGTGGACTCATTGCATTCAATAATGGAGGACATATTTAAAATTTATAATTGTGATTTGCATAGCTCCAGCACTACCTATCAAAACTTTTTCATACAAAATGTCACCAATTAATAAATGGCGAGCACATCATCTGAAATACCTGTTATTCAAATATTTCATTTCATGCTCCAGAGCCCTTGAGTTGTGGAAGTTATTTATAAACCACCCCATATATTTGATTATAAACAAATGCATATATATATATATAAAACAAACATCAGCTAACCCGATAAACATTAAAGCAACCAAAGCCGAATTAACGGGCTAGAAGCGGTTGAGTGCCTTGGAGGACGTGGGCGCTTAATGTGTCCCCAGCCGGCATTGTAATAGCCGTGGATGGTTGTAACGTAAGCTTATATATACTGGAAGAAGAGATCGGACCGGAGGTCCGGGTAATTGGCAACGTATCTGCACGGTAAGCAGGAGTTGCAGGTTGGAGTCCCACTCCGGACCGATTCTTTTCTTCCAGTTAGTTCTAAATTTATTTAAATTATTTAATTTAGCATGAGATAGTGCCTAATGCCAAATTATCTTAAATTATTATTATTATTATTGTGTTTAGTGGGTTATACTCGGTTGACACCGGTGGCAGCGTACTATGCCAGACTAGAGTCAAGGCACAGCAACCAAAACAAAACTAAAATTAAATTGTGTGTCAGTGTCTGTATTCAGAAATTTCCTAACAATATGGCATGTATTCAATATAGTGGCTTCTGTAGTGTGATGTATGTATTTCTACTCAACTGTAATGTTCCCAGGTGTTTGTGTAGTGTGTGTGGTATCACACCTGTACAGGAGAGAATGACAGGTACAACAAGCATCCTATCCGTCCTCCACAGACGCCTTATTTCCTGGGTGAGTTCTGTGTACTTGCTAATTTTTTCAGTGCATGTGTTTTGTACATTGTGAGTGTTTGGAATGGCTATGTCTATAATGTGTGTGATTTTATTGCATTTTTCAATGAGTGTGATGTCTGGTCTGTTGTGGTAAATTGTTTTATCTGTGATTATGACTCTGTCATGGTACATTTAGTGCGTGTTGTTTTCCAATACTGTCTGTGGAATATACTTGTAGTATGGTTCGTGAATGTCTACTAATTTGTGTTTCTTTGCAAGTTCTTATATTATATTTGCTACTTGATTGTGTCTATGTAAGTAATCTGTCTGTGCTAAGAGCTTGCAGCCAGAAGTGATGTGTTGTATAGTTTCTGGCATGATTTGACATTTTCTGCATGTGTCATTTGTGAGTATTGTATCTTTGAGTATGTTTTTTTCTGTAGTTTTTAGTATTTATGATCTGGTTCTGTATGGCAATCATGAATCCTTCCGTCTCCCAAAGAGGCATCCCCGAGCTAACCAACTGTTTGACGCGGTTTTGTCAACAAAATTCTGGGCCAGGTCGTAAGGATGCCTGCCATGGAATGCCTTTCGAGCCCACGATTGCTTGATGGTATCTATGCTTTTTATATGTTGTGTCAAGTCTGTATGATGTGAGTGTAAGTTTAATGGTGTGTTATTTGAGTCTGCTAGAGTTACTGCTTTATGTAATTGTGATGTTTCCTGTAGAAAAACTCTCACAGTGACTGTATTTGTTTGTAGTGAAGATTAACTATGTCAATCAGGCCACGTCCGCTATCTTTACGTGGAAGGATTAATCTTTCTGTGGCGGATTTAGGGTGATGTTGTTTATGCTTAGTAAGCGTTGTTCTTGTTTTCCTTTGGAGTTGCTCAAGATCTGTGTGAGTCCAATGTATAATGCCAAAAGAGTATGTGAGTACTGAGATGACATGTGTTTATTGCGTTAACTGTGTGTTTTGCATTTAACTGTGTTCTGAGGATAGCATTTAACCTACTTTGGTATTCTTTAATTAATCTTTGCCCTATTTCTGTATGTTCTGTTAGTTTGGCCTGTTGGAATCCTAAGTACTTGTAGAACTCGCCCTCTTCCATGGATTCAATAACGTTCCCATTTCCAAGTGCAAAATCTTCTTTCTTCGGGACTCCTTTTTCTATGTGAAGTGATTTGCATTTGTCTAGGCCAAACTCCATTTGTATGTCCTTGGTGTAGGAGTTGATGAAGTTGTTTTTGTGTGAATGCATAAAAGTTTTATGTCGTCCATGTACATGAGATGTGACAGCATAAACTGTTTCACGTCTGATATTGTAGCCATATTGCGTGTTGTTTAACATGTTGGATAATGGATTCAGGGCTAGGCAGAACCAGAGAGGACTCAAGGAATCTCCTTGAAAANTCCCGTTATCTTCTTCTTAAAAGTGTTTATATGGAGAATTAAGCACAATAATGGCTCTCTCTCCGACACATCACCTGTCCGTTCCTCTACTTAAATCGCCTTGTTCTTCTTCTTACTAATGTGGGAAGTTGAACGCCTGCTTCGTAGCGTCCCGCCGACGTATATTTGTGGCTGGCCGTCCTCTAGCGGTGAGGACAGGCATTAACGAGTAGGTGATTATTGTCGGTAGCGGAGGTGGCGCCCGCTAGTAGCGGAACATTTTACAGTACTCTTCGAAGTAGGTCAGTGTTTCTCAACGGGGGCGATATCGCCCCCATGTGGGCGTTTTTCCATGTTGAGGGGGCGAAAAACAATTTTCTGGGCTATATAGAAAAACATTATATTAAGAATAATTAGATATTTTATTCGTTATATCGTACAATAATTGAACAAATAACATTATACTAGTCACAAGTCTATTGAATGCGGTACGAATTTGGCGTTAGTCTTGGTCCTCGGCATCGGAATTTTGAAGTGAAGGGGGCGATAATAGGTAACGGTTTTATTGAAGGGGGCGATACTACGTTGAAGTGGGCGACGATTCGTTAGAGATTGAGAAACACTGAAGTAGGTGATCAAAGCATCCTGACAGGAGGCGGGAGGAGAGAGGTTGAAGTAATTGGAGATCTTGGCGTTAGTTGGTGTGTTGATAGGATAATCGTTTAAAATTTTTTTCCGGATCTTGTCAAAATTGGGGCAGTAGTCGAGGCGGTGCAAGGATGTGTCGATTTGATCGGGACATGTGCTGCATTTATCAGTTTTTTGGATTTTCCGGGTGAAGAGGAAGTGGTTGGTAAGAAGCGAGTTAGTCCTGGCGCGGTTGACAAGGACGTTTATGCTTCGATCGGTGATTGAGGGAATGGTGATGTGAGAATAGTCGTGAAGCCAGGGGAAATTGGAGTGGTATATAATTTTACGTATCTTTCCATGAGGATGGAACACAGGTGTCATCTGAAGTGAGAGGTTGTCATTTCTATTGTATTTAACGAGAATTCAGTGAGCAGTCTATCTAATGACTCTAGTTCTACCTAGACGCTTGTATATTAACGTTTTCCTATCAGCAACATTGGCGTGACATCAATGAAGTCTCGAGTATAACGCGAAACACCGGTTTTACTTCGTACTCGGTTCGTGGACTCAGACTCGAGTTTTAGACTCGGAGTCGTCAATAACTAAAAAAAATATTTTTTAAAATGTTTGGTAAATCTAGGGAAATTTTAAAAAGATGTATCTCATACAATTTTTGGTGGCTTTTATTAAAACTCGTTCAGGAGCAATGAAATATTTTAATTTTTTGTGAGTACTCTCTGAAAGTCACCAATGACATTAAAAATTCGTTAAAAATTCAATATGCATTGCATGCTTATTGAATTCTATGCTAATGCGGCATATTATCTTTAAGCTAATATTAATTATTATTATTTTTAATTACAACTATCCTTAAATATCTCTATTCTGAGTTACCTTGAGGAGGTCCAACTGTTAAACAGACCGAATACCCAGAATCTTTGATTAAATTGACTATTTCACCGTGGTGCATGTTTAAAATACTTATTCCGTTTACGGCTAATATGCGATCGCCCACGTGAAGCATTCCGCATTGTTCGGCAGGACTGTTTTCGATAATTCTTCCTACACGTAAACGGTGAATTAAAAATGAATGACAGCAAATTATTTTATGACATTTTAAGAGACGTTAATTTAATTTTCCTACCTATGGTGGAACCGGCTCTACAGACAGAAGAAATTATGACGAAACCAAAGCCTTCGTTTTCTTTTCTTGTAACAGTGACGTCGTACGGATAAATACTATCTGTGGATTTTGAATGATATACAGATTCTAAATGACAAGAAATGCTTCATAAGTCATTTATCATAAGTTAATGTAATTCTTAAGATTTATTTAACCATGATTTGTAGTTTAATACGACCCTTTTGTTCACGTAAAGCATATTTTAGTTATTTTTATTGTGTTCATATTTATAAATTTACAAAATAATTTGTTAAATAAAATATTGAATTTAGATGCAGTTTATCAGAAAAATTTATTTTATTGCTAACTTCAAAAAATATAACTATTTAAGTGAATGGAAAATATTAGAAATTTTAAAAAATAAAATTAAAGTGATTTTCTATAAAAAAAAATTAACTTCATTCTCTTTCTATATAGAGAAATTTTTCAGAAATCAATATCAAATATTTATCTAAGTTTCTATGAAGAAAGCAATTGGTGGACATTTCATTAACATAATACAATAATAATTTTATAAAGTAAAATGATTTTTTATTTACGAGAAGAAAATTGAACAACATTCCACTAATTTTAATTGATTACAGTTGAGAAAATACCTTACAGGATTTCGGAATAAGATGTTAACGTAATCCTACCCAAGGGAGAAAACTCTCTTGGCATGAGCTCCATGATAAAATGCAATATGGATCACAATCACGAGATTACATGAAAGTTACTCTACATGGCCACGCAATAGATGCATATCTTTATTCTTGTATTGGTACTAGATTAATCTTAATTTTTCATCATCTCGGCAGCCGTGATCAATCTAGACCAGTGACGACAAACTTTTTCCCAAAAGTGGGTCAAAATTGAATTTGAGTAATAAATAAAGTAAAATTTATAAGCATCTTTTTAATCTATATCAGAAAAATAACAATAAAAACATATGTGAAAGAGAATAATAATGTGATCATAATGAAACAAATAATTCATTTAATTGGGAATCTGTTATTTGATGGTAATTTTTCTATATGACGGCTTTAAGACTTTGCGACAGCTTTAGAATCTTGCTTTCACACTGCATGCACAAAGTTTTGAAATCTATCAAATATTTTTTTATCATTTATAAAAAACCTATACTTTCTAAACATTTAATGTGTATGCTTGAAATCATCAAGAGCCATTTAAACTATAAAATTGTTTTTGCTTGGCTGATTTACTTAGTTTGACATTATTTAAAAATGAACGTTCTCCATTCCTAACTCTACATTTAGAATTCAGCCAAGAGTCACGTCTGTATTTCCATATAGTCAAGGAATACAGCCTGAGTGAGTTAAAAGTAATGTGAAATTTTGAAAGACAGGATAGAAGGAAGTCTAAACAAGTTTATAATATGTTAATTATGAAAACCAGATTTAATAAAATCTACACATATATATAGATATAATTTGCATATGTGTATATTTGGTATGAGATAAGTATACCTATTTATTGCAATTGTCAAGGCAGGAAGCATTGGAGATAATATAATAATTCAACTATGAATGAAAGCCTAAGTTTTATTTTAAAAGTGCACAATGAGCTTTTAGGTGAAACTGCATTTGGCTTAAAATCCACACTTGTATAATAACAACAATACTTGATTTATTTTAAAGAATGCATGATGATAAATTAGACTATAGTCAAATCTCAGTACAGTGTTTATCGATATAACAATAAATCTCTCCATAACAATAAATATAACTTGTGTAGAGAATATTTCTAACTTAATGTAAAGCTTCTCCTGATTAAACACATCCTCTACCACAATAAATTTGTTTATCTATGCATTTTTTTTTAATGTCCTTATAAAATACACAGTATTTTCTTTTCTCTACAATAATGATAATGCGGTAAATTAAATTTATATTTTTCATTCACTTCTAGAATCAAAATGCAACAAGAAGTCTTCTCTTAATATAGCAATTCTATCAGAATGTTAACTATAGTCAGTAGGCATCAGTACATACTGTACAAGAGCATAGTTCCCAGATTTAGTGTTTTTTGATATTTTAGCACCAAAATTTTTTTATTTTGCACTTAAAATTAATTTTAATTATTTTGCTTTGTTTAGCTGAAACATCAGCTATTGAGCATAACTTTTTAGTAACATTTAACACTAGACAATGAAGGAAACCAATTTTAATTCTTTCTATAATAGTTTAGCCCCTTTCCTGACAATTTTTGGTCTCGTTTCTATCACTTTTAGTTCTTTCAAAAAAATTATAAATTCTAGTAAATTTGTACTTTAAACCCCTGAAATCCAAATAATTTTTTTAAAACTTTCCGCCATGCAAGCACTTAGAGGGCTAAGATGAAAGTAATTGTAACAAAGCCTCTTTTGCTTTTAGAATTAGTGTAATTTGAAACTCGTCCTTATATAATTTCTGAGAAAACTTTACGTTAAACTCATTTAACATAATAAAATTATTTTAGAAAGTGTACAGGAATGTCTTAGTGTTGCAAATTACTTTTTTAATTTAAAAATAATTAAAAAAGTATTTTCCTTAAGAAATTAAATTTTAGAATTTTTAGTTTTACTTAAACTCAGATTTTTTCTCCTAGGATTAAGGTTCTGCCTAATTTTGGATTCTGATGTTTAACATATACTATAGAAACAATATGCAATAAAATCACTTAAATCTTATACTAGAGGAGACTAATAATACTGTATGTTTTTCTGTTCTAATATTGTCTAACTTTGCAGAAATAATCCTGTTTGTAATGAGGAAGGGCATACTTTTTTAAAAACTTTAACAATATTTTTTCTTGTTCCATTAAATATCACTATAGAGAGATTTAACTTTATCTATCAATTCTATTTTATGAGATTATATAAGAGAACTATCCATAAATAATTGTCAAATTAATAAATCTGCAAAACTCTGGCTTGGAATTACTATATTTTATGTAGAAAAATTAACTGTGAATATGTGAAACTATGAATGGCAAAATTATTATTAGTAGAGTTGCTACATTTGTAATCATTGAACTGCATATATATTTTGATATATGTACTATCTAGGTATAATATTCAACTTCACATATTAGATAACAATTTTTTCACTTCATTTATAATTTTTAACGAAGTATAAACTGGAATTTTTGTTCCAAAACAGTTTAATCGGTTTGTGTTAAATTAACTCAAATAATAATTAAATTCAAAGTTTAATTTAATCAAATATTGAAAATTCAATTTCACACTAAAGGTTTTGTTTTAGTAACACAGAGCAAATCTTGTATCATTGTATTGATGGAGTTTATATTGGTAATTTAATTAAGGTTTCATATATATATAATCTGACTCTCTCCTTCACTTCTATAATTTGATTTAACATTATTTATTTTATAGATATGAGTTAATTGCAAACTTAACTATCTTTATAGAAAAATTTGTGATCAGAAAAGATAGTTTGTATAGTACTAAAAATTCAGTTAATATTAAAGAAAGTTTAATAAAATACATTATAGTAATGCTAAATAAACAAAAATACATACCAAAAGATGAAATCTGACGTCTTATTCCCAAGGTTACTCTACCAGTAACAGCAGCAGAGCCCATGAGTTGTACAACATGATGATGTGAAGTATTAATAACAGACTGATTATCGACAGATATTATTTCATCACCTGATCTTAAACGACCGTCTAAATCTGCAGCACCATTTGGAACAATGTGTCCAATAGAAACCTGAGATCCTTCCTCTGTTCCACCAACAATTCTGAAACCAAAACCGCTCTCTTGACGATGTAATGTAATGGTTATTTCTATATATTCAGGAACAGGACCTAGAGATGGAGGTTTTCTACCAACAGGACTATAGTTAGAATTATTTTGTGATACTTTAATGTCCTGAGCAAACTGTGTCACAGATGAGGAGACTGGCTGTTCATGTTCAAAAGAAGTACTATGTTTTCTTTTACTTAAACTGTCATGCTGATAATTTCCTCTGATGGGATAATGATGGGAAGACATAGAAGAACAACAATATGGAGAATGATGATCTGGATGGCTTGATATATCTGGAGGTCCAGCAAGATGAATATTGTTGGAATTAAAATGTTGACCATAATAACTAGAGGGATGAGACTGATAATACGGTGAATTTCTTAATGAAGGTTTAGTACGAGTAGACAGAATGGAAGAATCAAGATTGTGATTGCTATATCCTGTCCTATCTGAATTATGAATGTATCCACCACTAGTCCAGTTATTAAAATTATTTGGAACATATAAATCAGCACTACCACTATGCCTCCAATACTGATTTCTACTTATACCATTATCATCACAGGAATAAGCAGTCATTGGATTAACATTAAGTGGCATTTTGGAATGATTGTCTTGCCTATGTGAACTGTTTGAAAGTTGAGATGTTTCTCTTCCATGACTATAACCATATATATCTTGTACTCCATTTCCTTTGTGCCTTAATGATTCTCGAAAGCTCTGATTTCCCCACAGTGCTTCTCTGCTTTTATCATGATCAGAATACCACGAGGAATTTTCTTTATCTGCACTCATTGCATATGTTCTTCCTTGATCTGATTTTGTAGGACTTTCTATTCGATTGGAAGGATCGTTGCATTGCATTCTTGATTCTTTCAGAGAAAGATTCAAGCTCTCACTAGGTGTTGCAGACCAGTTCCTTGTATCAACTAATGGTGTCTTTGGTCTATTAACTGAAATTACTTCTTTATCTCTTGAACTATACAAATCAGCAGTGGGTGTTTTACTTCTATAGGCACCTGGGGTTGGATTAAGATGACTATCTAAAAATATAAAAAGATTATAACTCATAATAAAAATGTGTGGTTTCTTATTTAATTAGAATGCTATCTAATTTATATATTCAATCAATCAAAGCATAAATGAACAGCAAACTGTAAATCATCAAGAACATGAATTTGGTTTTGAATTATTATTCAAACATAGTTCAAATGAAATATAAAAATAAGATATCATTTAGCAAAGAATTTTACTCATTATCAATGATGTATCAATATTATGAATAAGACACCATGTGCCAATACATTTTTTATTACAGTTTTTTTTGTAATTATCTATGTAATAAATATCTGAGGATTTAAATGTTAGAAATAAATCTCATTTTTTATAAATTATAGAATGATCTCTCCGGTCATCAAGCTTGAACTATTTAATTGGCAAATTTCACGTGGAGTGCTGCAGTCAAACTCGGAGTTGTGTTCACACCTGTTAACGCATTTATTTTGTGGTAATTTAATTTTTAAGAATGTAAATTTATTGATTTCTAAAACATCATACAATAAAATTTTTAGTTGCTAATAAAATACTCAATAAGTAAACTCTTAACAATTTAATAATCAGAAAATCTTGCAAGTACTTTTATTTTCTCAATCAAAACTAAACGAAAGTGATTTTTTTATTAACAAATATCTAGAACCAATTAAAACAACACTTTTAAATTTTCATTAATTTTAATCTTCAATGTAATTTAGCCTGTTTCAAGCAGTTCTGGGTTTATTTTTGTAATTCATGTAAGTTACATTTTTTCAGGGAAAATGAACTGGTCATTTTTCTTTGTAAAAACTTGTAGTTTTTCTTGATGATCTGAGCAATTTTTGTCACAATAGTAAGTTTGTTTATTAGAAGCATTAGTATCATAAAAGTTAATTTAGTGCCTTCTGAAAAGATTGGATTAGAATGGAGTGATGGAATAAAGCGTCACAACACATGGGCAATCTGTCAAGAAGGTGCCTCCTGGGAGGACTTTACAGGAAACTGGTCCTTACTTAGATGTCAAACGTGAAGAAAACTGGAACAGTCAATGTGGCCAGTCTGTTGGTTAGATGCAAAACCAGTGTTTCACTTGACTGCTTGTAAGACCATCTTCTAAAGGGAAAAATTTTAAATAAAAATGAAATTGCCTCGACACAGATGTAAAATTTATCTGTGCATTTGGTAAATCACAGTATGGTAATAAATAATTTTAACAGCATGACCACAACATTTATATTTATTTATTTATTTTTTTTTTCATTTTTAACTCCAGGTGATCTTTCCCTAAAAGGTAGTAGAGCTTATGTCAAATACTTGTGCAAACCAAATAATTGAGAAAAATTATGGAAACTTTATCTTTATGCAGTAATGGAATTCCATATTTTATTTCATAATCTTTCCAGGCATTTCGTCTAATCCATCTTTCACACATTACAGGCATGTAAAAAATACATGCCTGTAATGTGTGCTAACAAATCTTTCATCAAAATGCAAATCACACACATCGTCATCTTACTTCTTTATTTTTAGTTAGAATAGCTCTAATCCATTTTTCCAAATAACTTTTTGTTTTACTTTAAATAAACATGTCATCTTGACTTTTGTACCCAGTTTTATAGCCAGTAACAAAGCACACATTTGGTATTTAAATTTTTACTTTTATCACTTTTAGAATACAAAAGACTAGAAAAATGCTAAGTTATCATAAAATATAATACTGTAATAATTTGGATGAAAGCAGATTCTATAATGACTAAAATCATGCAAAATCCATACATCCAAATTAATATTGCTTGTTTGGACAGCTGAGTTTGCTGACAGTACCCTCTACATGAGCAGTCAACCATCTCAATATCAAGGATGCCCTTCCTTGTCCTAACTGGGGGATTCAATTGGTTGCCTCCAATTACTAGCTAGCCCTATTAACAGACAGCCAAGAAGTTGTGGGGGGGGAAGAAGTGTAATGTTCCAACCGTGTGTTATAGTTAAAATTAAGTAAAATTAATTATAAGATTAATTCAGACAAGAAAAATGTCTGTTGGCAAATCAGACCAGAGGTCACGCAAGACAAAGACAAGAAAAAAAAACAGTAAATTTCAAAACAAACGCAATGCAAAGATGAATCGTGACAGATCATAATGGAATGCTGACCCAGAGAGACAGAACTTTGACAGGACGCTCGTATACATGTGGATGAAGTTAGGAAATTGGGAAAAGGGGAAAGGTTAACGATCAGGGGAACATTGTGTTAGATTGTTTGAATTCTAAAATGTCAGAGAAGAGACAATAAGGAAGTAAAATACAAGTGCTGGTTTCAAAGTTCCATCAACACCTCCCAGTCAGAGTTGACGGATGGTATCGGGTAGATGCTCAAAAGTGAACCTTTCTCATGACCCAAACAGGTCTCATTTTTCACCTGGAGACAGGGGAATGACCAATTGGTGAGCAAGATGAGAGACGTTGGGCCAATCAAAAAAGAAAATGGAGAGGGAAAAACATATAAAAACCCCAGAATCCAAGGTCAAGAGGCAGTTTTACGTCAATTGTGTTCTGCAAGTAGGACCTGTGTCACCCAGCATGAGTCGGAGATACCATACAGATCAACTTGTGCCTTCTAAATTCCCACTGGACACCACAGAGTCACTGCCCTGGAACTCACCATCTGCTGCAAAGGACTTTAGCTACTGCCAATTGTCACAAATGTTTCCTGTCCCAAAAATGAATTGAATTTGATCTTATGTAAGTTATCTTACAATCCAATAAACAGGTTACTGTAAGACACTTGTTATCCTTGTCTCCTCCTCCACCACCACCCACACTTACAAACATCCCTTAGATTCATCCTGATGCGAAATTAATTGACTCCCCTAGAAGTCAGCAAACTTACAGAAGTCGATCAGTGCATTCATAGTGGCATTAAATGAGAAGAAATCATCTATCAGCAACTTTCTGTGCATCTATTATTCTAAAATCTTTCCCCTCTCAAACTTCTAGCCTTTGCCAGATCAGCAGTAAAGAAAATGACTTAATTGTTGAGATTTATATTTAGTCTTGACTACTTTTGTGAACAACCAAACTGCAGACCTCATACTATATACTTTCATGTGATGATTCTTATCAATAACTAAATTTTTTATGACTTTTCCACTTAAGAGTTTTAACTGTATTATTTATATGTTTTTATATAAAATTCGTATGATTTAAATTTGTTCTATATGAAGATATTTAAAAAT
>NW_019386208.1:88432-96427 GCF_000671375.1 Centruroides sculpturatus | reverse complement strand
AAATAACAACTTAATTGTCAATCTTTAGTCCAAATTATATAATATCTGTGTATTTAATTAGCCAAGGTACAGTCCAATAATAAATCCAGCTTTATCGTTTGATTATTAATATAACACAAGAAATTATTTATAAAACCAAGTCTAATTGTTATATCATATAAACAAACACACACACAGTCATTCCCATATAATACAGTAGTTCCAAAAAATTCCAAAAAAGTGTTGTGTTACATGAATCCAGCCTATACAAAACATAAGCTTAGGTTCCAAAAGTTAGCAAAAGTGTACTATTCTTTTTTGTATTTAAGAGAAATATGTTTATTAAAGCAATCAATAATTATCTAATAATGGCAATCAAAAGTATTGCATATTAATATTAATCTTTTCTTCACTGATAAACATCATTAAATAAGGACATTTCCTTTTTGAAAAAATATCATCATCTGAGCTTTCCTGTTGACCTTAATCTGAAATATCAGAAACATCTTGATTTTTCTCTATGTTTTTTCATAAAATCTGATATTTTCATTTGCTTGAGATTGTCTATCTTTAAAAATTTAACCTTTTTATGTAGTAACTTTTAATTTAATCTATAAAACAAAGTACAAAATAACAGTCATTTCAGGATCATTTAGAGCACTGTTACCAATGATGGCAACACCTGGTTAATATGAAAACTAGAATAGGAAGCTAGGACAAAGAAAAAGAAAAATTGTACAATCAATTCCCTAAAGAAAACCAGATGAAAGGCATGAAACAACATAGAAAATTTCAATATTCTAAAATCCGTGGGAAACTTTGAGACAACGTGACATATTAGCTTAATTAAATAAAAAAGTATCAAATGATGAGATTTGCACTTAAAAAGTGTGACATTTTGTCTGGTGATGTTCTCAAACAGTGTTAGAGTGAAACCATGTTGTAAGAACACCATGTTGTACGAGGGTTATCCCCAATTCTTAAACTGTGTTGTATGAATGTCACGTTGTACAGGGGATACACGTATATGTATATAAAACTGATTTTAATTATTTAATTAAACAAACAAGAATTTTAAATTCAAATAACTTTAAACTTTTGTCTATGAACAAGTTTCACAATATCTATTCTACATTTTGAGCAGTTCAAAACTTTTAATTCTGTCATTGAAAGTTTTGAAATGCTCAAAACATTTCCTAACAACACTTTTCAAAAAACAAAATTTTATATATTATGAATCAATGTTTATACTAAATTTTTTATTTATTATATTTTAATAAAGAATGAACAATTAATATTTTAAAGTTATTTATTTGCTTATANTATATATATAAAATACATTACAAGTAAAATATTTTGAAATGATATATACCTTTTTTATGATTTACTTCAGATCTTGAAACTGATGACTGTGGAGTATCCTGTGATGGAGTCATTGTTGACTGAAGATTTGTGCTGTTCTGAAAAGTAGCCATAGCAATAATTTTTCTTTTATGATTACATAATTTAGTTGCATCATTCCAAGAAAAATCTGCTACATTCCATGGTTTTGAAAATATAGATGGATTAAAATTAAAAACCCTGTCAATTATCACTGGACACTCTAATCCACATTTGCAAGTTCCATCTGACTGTAGATACACCATCACTTCTTGAAGAGATCTTAGCTGACATTCACTTGGACTGAAATACAAAAATAAATGTTAATTTCTATCAGATAATAAATTTTGCTTATTTGAAATTACTGATCTTTTTATTAAGTTTTCATAGAATTTAAAATTTTTATTCTATTTCAGCTCTGTTATTTATTTATTTTTGAGCCAAATGACATTCAATGTAACTTATATTAAGAGCTTGAATTAAAAATTTCACTTTGTTATCTATATTTAAATAATAAATGAATGTTAGAATTATATTATATATTCTAAAATGCTTTACTTCTGATGAATATTGAGATTAAAGCATTAGTTAAGAATAATAAATGAATGTAAAAACTAAGAAAAAGCAAGGATATCCAAAAACAGAAAATATTCTATTGTGCCATTAAGAGAAGACAAAATAATCAATAAAATAATAGATCTATACTAGGGATGGTGAACCTTCTTGAGTCCACATGCCATACAGTAAGTGCACATATCTTTAAGAATGTTCATGTGTGCCAAAGTTTTAGACTTTGAATAACAATATTCAAAGAAATGAAGTAAAAAGGTTTTAATTAAAATAAATGTAAAGAAGCTGATTGAAAAAGACAGGTGATAAGTCAAAATCATATACAATATGTGCATGATGATTTCTCTGACATGCATCTTTGGGATGCATGCCATAGGTTTGCAACTCCTGATCTATACTTAGAAATGTTATCATCCTAACTCTAAATATAATTACAACCTGAACATATCTCACACTTAATATTTATTCACTTCAAGATAAACTTTCATTTCAGAAACATCAAATCTGGTTAATTCAAATTATTAAATTTGAATTTGCTATCATTATTCTTGAAATAGGAATTTAAATTAGTATTAAAAAAAATGTTTATTTGCATTTTTTTAATTATAAATTTGGATAATTAAAAGTTTGTATAACTTAATTGAATGTTAATGCCTTTAAATGATTTTAAAGGCATATCTAGACTTATTCCTCTTTATCGCAAAATTACCTGGATATTATGTGGAATTCTCTTTCTGCATACCCTGATTCCATGACATAAAACTTGACCAGAAGAAAATGTTTCAAAACCAAACACTATGCTGCCATGTTTTTCCACTCATGTGACCACCACATTTAATATATTTTGCCTTATTGAAAAATTAATATCCATATTAAGGAAGGTCCACACTACCAATTTATTTGCTGATGGTTGTGGTGGACAAAATCAAAATTCCGGAGTGCTTCTATTTTTAGAATTGCGAACGTTTTCGTCGCCCCTCCTGGGCACTTCTTCAGGCTATAATGAATGGGCCTTTAATATTCAAATAAACATTCAATATGAATCTCTTCCAAATTCTATCATTTAAAATCGTTCCGAAGTTGTGTTGCGCATGCTCCATATTCATCCTTTTAAACGCTGTTATCTATCAAAATCTCTTCCGAATTCTATCTTTGTATCTGAATATACACCGTTGTGTATATTCAACGGTGGCCCTGCCTGATCCTTGAATATACCTGATCAAGAAAAAGAGAGGATACCTATAACATATAATCCGATACTGAAATCAGTCTACAACATGATAGCCAAAAGAAGAGACATAAATATAGCATACAGAAGGTGTCAAATTGTCTTCAGGATACTAGCTAATGGCAAAGACCGGCCTAATCCTGAAAGACTCCCAGGAGTATACGCAGTACCGCTAGAAGACAAAAGATATGATAGACAAATGACATATATTGGTTCCACGAAGCATTCATTAAAAGTGAGGTTAAAAGAACATGAGTCAGGTATACAGCAAGGTAGATACACAATGGCCCTGGCAACATACGCTTCGGAACAGGAAATAACGGCGGACCTGCGTGCGGCAAAAATCATTAAAACCAACTCTAACCCTCAACAACTAAAATGGCTAGAGGCCATGGAGATATTTAAGGTGGGAAGAAACGGCACGTGTATTAATTATAAAGAGGAAATGGCCCTATCAATAGCATGGAAGATTTTGTTAGATAACAGCATTTAAAGAGATGACTATGGAGCATGCGCAATACAAAGATAGAATTCGGAAGAAATTTTGATAGATAACAGCGTTTAAAAGAATGAATATGGAGCATGCGCAACACAACTTCGGAACGATTTTAAATGATAGAATTCGGAAGAGATTCATATCGAATATTTATTTGAATATTAAAGGCCCATTCTTATAGCCTGAAGAAGTGCCCAGGAGGGGCGACGAAAACGTTCGCAATTCTAAAAATAGAAGCACTCCGGTTAAAGGTTTGAAGAGTTTTTTATTTTTATTTTATTTTATTTAAACACCGGTGTGTAGAGAGATTGTATCAAAATTCCATTGTGGCAGGAGCTTTCATACACATTATTTTGCAGTTGAAACACTTAAAGTAAGTCTTCGTTTCTTAATCACTAATCACGGACAATGTGAAGGAGACCCTGCTCACAGTGCAATTTTGTATGCAATTTAAAAGGCTGGTGAATTGTTTGTGCCTTCTCAGCTTATACCAGTTTTTCATCTTGCAAGAAAGGCAATGCGTTATATAGTGCACTCTTTAGGTTATAATGATTTTTTATTTATAAAGTTTAGTGAGAAAGTTTAGTTCCTCATCATTGATTTGGATAGAATACACTTTAAGATGACAAGGGAAAAACTTTTAAATGGACAAATTGTTGAATTCAATGTAAGGAAGAATGAATTAGGTAAAATATTTTTTAAACCAAGTTGCTACCAATTGCTGACCTTAAAACAGTAAAATGCACTACTGTTGACAAAACAACTTAATGGCTTAAATAAGAGATCTAGTCTTTTGTCATTGAAGAAGTACAACAATCTAATTGCTCTTTGGTTTTCCATGTTTCCAAGTCTGTTGGACACCCTGACATTTATTAATATAATTTTTCCAGTTTTGATTTGTTTCTCTTTAATTAATATAATAATTTCTAATTAATTAAAATATATAATTTAGCCTATGGGTAGATGGCTATGCTTTTATATAGTTTTAAGCAGGGCTGTGGAATCGCGTAAAAATCTACCGACTCCAACTCCGACCAGGGGCAGACTTGTTACCAAAAGGGGCAAACTTGTTACCAAATTTCTTATAATACAGTAATACCCCGAACTTATGCGATAGGTGGGATCAAGCAATAACCGCGTAAGTTGGGGTATAATTTTGCATATAAATACATACAAATAATTTTTAATGATGCTTAAATTTAAAGATTGAGCATTTTTTACAGCTTTGAGAATTTTTTCTTTACCTTTTATAATTGTTCTGACTGTCAATTCCGGTAGATCAAACTTCTTTGCCAATTCACAAATTTTCATTTTTGTATCAAAGTCTTTAATAATGTTAACTTTACATTCCAAAGATAAAGTTTTCTTATTTCATGCAGAAGAATCAGTTCTACTTCGTTTAGATGACATAGCAGAATCTCTCAAGTCTCCGTAGATATAACAAACACAGAAATAAATAACACAAAATAAATTGTAGCTATGTGTCAATTCTGCACAACACGTCTGAACATGTAAGCTGAACAATAGTGTGGGGGGAGTGAGAGTCAAGTTCAAAAAGCACTTAATTCACAAATCACAAACATTTATATTAACAATTAGAACTTACATACAGTTATGAATTTCACAAAAATAAAAATGTACTTACTCATGCCTCTAACCAGTGTGTAGAAATACAAAAATAATTTTGTAAAAACAAACGTTTTCTGAACACCTTCCGTGTCCTTCTTCATGTAAAATGGTTGGATTCCTTATTCCCAAACTCCGTCACGCAATTTTTTAAAAAGAGAAATTCGAACAATGTTTCAATTGCGTGACATCTATTGCACATGCGTTGTATCTGTCATGTTCCTTTCATTCAGCATCGCACTTATTCTTCTCTTACGTGTCTGATGTATTATTTTTATTATGATCTTTACATGTCCTCGTGTACCTCCTACACCAACCACATTCTTAGTAATCATTACGTAATAAGGCTTGCCAAGCTAACGAAAGAGCTATATCTTAATATAAAAGTTACTTCTCACTTGGTACTGGTCCAATTTCTTCTCGGGAGTTAATGCACGTAGATGTAGTGTGCACCTTATATATTTCCATTGCTTCTAGCCATTTGAGGTGTTCCATGCGTTCTGTTTTGACTACTAACAATGCCCCTGCGAAGTCCACACTGATGCCCGGTTCTGACGCATAAATTGCGAGTGGCGTGGTGGCTCTGTTGTATTGTATATCCGCTTTGTGTTCCTTAATCCTGGTCTCCATCGAGCGTTTCGTTGATCCTATGTAGATCAAATCTCTACCGAATCTCTCATCTCTCACCGGTATTCAGTATATGCCTGGCAATTTACTTGGGTCAGATGGGTCCTTTCCATTACGTAACATGTCATATATCGTTGGGGTTCTCCTGTATGCAATGTTGATCCTACGTTTTTTGACGATAGATGTGTAAATGGATCTTAAGGCCGGGTTGTACGTAATTGGTATTCTTTCCACATCCTGGTTGCCTCTATGTGTCCTAGCCTTTGTGTTGAGGTTCATTAGCATTCTTTTGTGGCGGTCTGAGATTTTCGGAATAAGATTGTGGTAGCCGTGAATATTAGTAATGCTCTCAATGTGATTTAACTAGTACCTCTCTAGTGGATGAATGAGTGTACGCTCTTCTGAACAACGATCTAAAACCGGCTACTTTATAATGAAATGGGTCACACGAGTCACTCGGGATGTACGTGGGGTTTGCAGATTGTTTACGATATATTTTGGTATGGATGTTGGGTGTCCCAATGTTAATATCAATGTCCAAGAAATGAACATTAGAGTTGCTGTGTTGATCTACTCCAAGTGACAGCCCATATGGATTATCATTCATCTCTTCCACAAATTGTGCTAAGTTCGGTGTAGTTTTCCATTTAATAATAACATCATCTACATATTGCCTGTAAAGCATGATTTCATTCATGAATCCCGGTAAGGTCCTTGCTTCTAGTTGTCTCACCACCAACTCGCACAAGTCTCTGGACATAGGACTGCCCAATGGGACACCCCTCAATTGTATATATGTTTGTCTGTTTAATTGGAACACTGAACCGTAATAAACCAGGTGAGCTAATTCTAGCACGTTTTGATGTAGGGATGCGTCATTCACACTCACAAACAGGAGGTCTCTAAGTGCGCAAAAACATGGTGGAATCTTAATGGACGGATATAAAGATTTAAAATCCAAAACCATGATGCAATCAGATGTGATCAGTTTTAATTGATTGATTAATTCCACATCTGAGATGGAGAACGTAGAGCCATTTAAGTGCAACCCAATTATGTTGTGGATTGCTTTCTCCAATTTACGGGTAGGCGCGTTAGCTTTATCAACTACTGGGCAAAATTGTTGGCCTTCTTTGTGTGTCTTCGCAAACGCAAATAATTTAGGCACTTCCTGGGAGAACCCCAACGATATATGACATGTTACGTAATGGAAAGGACCCATCTGACCCAAGTAAATTGCCAGGCATATACTGAATACCGGTGAGAGATGAGAGATTCGGTAGAGATTTGATCTACATAGGATCAACGAAACGCTCGATGGAGACCAGGATTAAGGAACACAAAGCGGATATACAATACAACAGAGCCACCACGCCACTCGCAATTTATGCGTCAGAACCGGGCATCAGTGTGGACTTCGCAGGGGCATTGTTAGTAGTTAAAACAGAACGCATGGAACACCTCAAATGGCTAGAAGCAATGGAAATATATAAGGTGCACACTACATCTACGTGCATTAACTCCCGAGAAGAAATAGCTCTTTCGTTAGCTTGGCAAGCCTTATTACGTAATGATTACTAAGAATGTGGTTGGTGTAGGAGGTACATGAGGACATGTAAAGATCATAATAAAAATAATACATCAGACACGTAAGAGAAGAATAAGTGCGATGCTGAATGAAAGGAACATGACAGATACAGTCGACCCCCCTATAAGATATAGGTACGTTCCATTCTTTAGGAATCCGATTTCTTACGAATCCTTCCAATCACAACCCGACACGTATCAAGTTTACGGACTACAGCTGTTTGAAAGATTTTCTTCCATAAAATTAATCGATTCTAGACTAATCCGACTCAACATTTCCAAAATACGTATATATTTTTTGGGAATAATCCGTATAAATTACGCTATAAATAAAAAATTGTAGGATTACGTACCGAGTGTCACCATTCGACATCGCCATTGCTCAACATTGTTTTCGTCGCGGAACAGCTCAGCAAACAGCGGACGATTTCTAATAACTTATTTTTCTGCGAATAGTTCCTTGAACTTCGGAGACATCATTAATATAAATAATTTTAATCGC
>NW_019386208.1:77775-88383 GCF_000671375.1 Centruroides sculpturatus | reverse complement strand
TTTTTTTTTTGTTCTTCTTTGTGTTTGTGAGACACGTGTACCCCTTAATCTCTACCCATGTCCCTTTGTTGAACCTGGACCTTTGTGATTGGCCAACGAAGAGGTCAGGTGGGTTTGGAAACCCAGGGATATATATAGCAGTGGCATATGTGACGAGGTGAGTTTTTGGTTCTTGTTCCTGTCGTCTGTGGTAGATCGTCGAAGGTAAAGAAGTCATACAACGTCATTGAGAGAAGGAGAGACTTACCGAGTAGAAGGGGACAAAATCCAAGTGCATCCGTGTTGTGCGAAAAGGGGACCGAGTGAACTTTACAATATACGAAGCTATATTACCCGATACATCGACGGGGACATATATTTCCCGAACAGGAAGAGACTTTGGTCCAACACCTGACCGTTTTTCAAGTACCGGATTCTCCTAGTGAGTATTCTGATAAAAGGATTTGTTCTTCGCGTGTTAATGTAACAGGTCCGGCCTGTGTATGCTAAAATAATTGAAAAGGGAGAGTGAAGGGGTTAAGTGTTTTGTATTCGGACACGTGGTATTGTAATGTAGGTTTTGTTGAGAGTTTGTACGAGCTCTCGGTTGTAAACTCGAAACCCGTGTTGAATAAAGCAATATATTTTGTAAGCCGGCTACATACGTTCTTTTTGTCTCAGCTTGATAGACTTCGGTCAAGCAGCGACTAAACAATCTAAAACCGTGATGCAATCACATGTGATCGGTTTTAATTGATTGATTAATTCCACAGGATTGGAGATGGAGAATGGATATCCACTTAAGTGCAGCCTAATTATGTTGTGGATCGCTTTCTCCAATTTACAGGTAGGCACGTTAGCTTTATCAACTACCGGGCGAAATTGTTGGCCTTCTTTGTGTAGGCAAATAATTTAGGTACTTCCAGGGTATCCATTGTGATGTTCTTCAGCTCTAGTTTCTTGGCTAACTTTGAACAAGATAAGCATTTAAACACTTATCTAGTTCAAAGTTAGCCAAGAAACTGGAGCTGAAGAACACCTCAAATGGCTTGAAGCAATAGAAATATATAAGGCGCACACTACATCTACGTGCACTAACTCCCGAGAAGAAATGGCTCTTTTGTTAGCTTAGTAATCATTATGTAATAAGGCTTGCCAAGGATTTAGTTGGTGTAGGAGGATGCATGAGGACATGTAACGATCATAATAAAAATAGTGCATCATACACGTAAGAGAAGAGTAAATGCGATTCTGAATGATGGGGACACGACAGATACAACGCATGCGCAGTGGACATTGCACAATCAAATCATCGTTCAAATTTTTCTTTTTTAAATTGCGTGACGGTGTTTTAGAATAAGGAATCCAGCCATTTTACCTGAGGAAGGACACGGAAGGTGTTCAGAAAACGTTTGTTTTTACAAAGTTGTTTATTTTTGTATTTCTACACACCAGTTAGAGGGTCAAGTAAATACATTTTATTTATTTATTATAAATCTTCATACACAGTAAAATCTGTTGAAAACACTAACCTGCCTAAAAGGAAAAAAATTCTGCAGAACACAGTAATTTTCTGTGTTAAATTCTACTATAAATCTGAACAATCTGTCAAACACAGAAATAGAAGATGATTTTATGTATGCAAAACATAACTTAACCTGGATAAAACAGAAAATTAAAATTCCACTCATAGACAAATATCTTTGTTGAATTTAATCAGAGGCAGAATCAAGAACATTAAAGAATCAAATGAGTTTCCAAGAATAGCATTCTTGACAACAAATATAATTGATAAAAACAATGAGAATAAGATAACACAATGCTGATAATTTGCCTTATATATAGAAGTTAGTAAACTAGTATGAGTATTCAAAAACAAGTTGATTAACATATTGATAATTAGAGATTGTAGTTAACAATTAATCAAAGTATTAAAATTCCTTGAGAAGTCTTAACACAAAGTAACTTAGTTTCTATATTATTGTACTGCAATAAGAATTTTTGACAGTAGTGCAAGACACTAGTTGTTGAAACTAGTAATTGACTTGTACACTGTCATGTGAGCTAATAAGGGATGTATCCAAGAAGCACTAATATCAGCGTAAGTTGTTGGAAATATGGAGAACATTTTGCATTGAATGGTTTTAAATTTTACATTTTAATACTCCCATCTTTAGATGGAATCACCTTGGATTAAGTTGGTTTAAGTCTAATAATAAAAATTATTATATTTGTAATAGTGATTTTACTGTAAAAAAAGACATAAAAGTGTGACAATGTAGTTTATAAATTTAAAAATAAATAAATAAAAACTACAAAACCTGTTCATCAAAACAGAAACCTTCCATATTGGATATTCTGTACTATGCGATTGTGGTTTACATAGATTTTACTGCATTTATTAATTGCATTCCACTTGTCTCTCTATAAACTATCTGTAACAATTAAAATTACCATATGGATGCCTTGCAGTTTGGCCACTCTATGCCCCTTCACTATGCAGTCTTCCAGAAGTCATTACACCAGAAGTAAAATTACCATATATTTACATAACTTATAAAAAGGAACCTCCATTTCAGCAAAAAATATTTTAAAAAAGTATTTAATGTATTTAAGCCAACCTCTACCTCTAGCCAACCTCTAGATTTTTATTTTACTGTATTCTGTTTAAAAACAAGTATGACAATGCCGAAGGGCCTCCCTATACTTCGGCACCACGTGACCAAAGGATCGACATCATATCAGCAAAGATCACAATGACAAGTTTCGTCAGGACTGACACTACTGTGTCTTTACAGACAGACACAGAAACTGTTATGTGCTCACGCGAATGATCGCATGTGTGAGCAAACAGATTCGGGATGGAGGGAGAGACAACGCACCGAAAGGGACTTACGCAGAGACGGGTTAACGTAACAACTATTTAATGGGTTATTATAGGTCATACAACATTTCGATTTTAAATATGCTAGCTTTTAGATACATTTCTACGATTGATAGATATTACATATATATATGTGGGATATTGACATTTTTGCGATTCCCAAGAGAGAGAGAGAGAGTTTACAGAAGTTGCGCGTGACGATAAATATCTTGTATGAAATCTTGATCTGTTGCAAGTCAGTCGGACACAAAAGAAGACAGTTCTGGACGACAATTCTTATTTCCACAGTTCTTAGTTAACTAGATATTAGGCGAGGAGGTTATCCGAATATTTTAGCACAGGAAAAACCTGTGATCCAATCGAGGAACTGGTGACGACACCCCTACTTTTTTTGTTCTGTTCTATATTTTGAACTGTTGAAATCGAGATATTAGGTCAAGAGGTGATGAGAAAGCATCGTTGTCAGGCCTGAGAACTCAACAGATGTTTTTCTCCCAGGTGTGAAAGTTGATAGTTATTTATCAAGTTTATAGTTACGATGTGACGTTATGAACAAATGATGTAAACACACAAAGTCTGGATTCAGATCCTCACACAAGTAAAATTAGAATGCACAATATTATTCATCAGGAAAAATAAGAGTTTAAAAGTCATTTATAATTAAAATATTCTACATGTAAATGCAGCTTATCCATAACAAAAATAATATGTTTAATTAAATAATATCATATTTATTCAAGATTTGGTTAGCTAGAAGTTATTTAAAAAAGCATTTATTATGGTGGCATGTTATTGATATAAGGAGAGCATTATATTCACTAACTTTTTTCAAATTTAGATATCTCAAAAACCGAGTGCACATTAGATTCAATGGTGCACTAGAATCAAGAAAACACAGTGTAATTTCTCATTTCACACTAAAATGGTGGTCCCATTTATAGATTGTTCCAATGCTGGCTACAAGATAATAGTTACTTAAATAATTAATTCAGCATTGTGAAGGACTTATCAAACATATTATTTTTTACCTAAATTACATTTAAATTAATCAATAGCAAGTTACATACACTTGAAAATTTTGTTCCAACTATCAACTGTCATCTTGGTGTAATGTGATGAAAGCATTGATAGAATTTATATCAAGCAATGCAAAGCTTGATATAAATTCTTTTTAAGTAAAACAAAACCTTACTCATCAACAAGTGAATTTATTTTTACAAAAATTAAGCAAAATTATGTAATTTTTATACAGTAGAACCTTGAAAACTCGGCCTAATGTGGACCGAAGGGTGGCCGAGTTTGTGAAAATGCCAGGTTATCAGGAATGGGGTTAAAAAAAATAAGTCCGAGTGTTTCCTCAGAAAATACTGTACTGTATGTATTGTTTACTTGAGAATATAACAGAGAATAAACTGCCCAAATACCCTTAAACAAAGGAAAAGTACGTCCTTTATGAAGGCATAGAGCCTTTACTACATGAAAATGAAAATTAATGAATACATTGTGTACAGTAATTTACCTGATAAGACAGACCTCAGAAAAACACTTTATGAGAGCTTTTATACTTTTATAAAGCTGTCTATAATGAAAATTAATTAACTAAGGATTTTTTTGCCTGCCAGGGTGTGGCCGAGTTATCCGGAGTGCCGGGTTATCGAGAGCCGAGTTTTCGAGGTTCTACTGTATTATGCCAAAAGTAAAAAAATCAGGTAATCTACTTCCATCTTTTAGTTCTATTTATGATATAAAAAAATCATCCATTCCAATGAGTACATTTTGAAATTTCTGAGAGAGACTGAATCAATATGTTATAAAGCATTTGATATTTTTGACTTTCAAATGCTTTATAACATATTGCTAGGATAAAACTCATAAAATTTAATCATCTTAATGTGTACTTGCAACCTCTAAATGTTTTAAAATTTCTAATATTTAACACTGTTTCCTGCTTTCTTGGAAATCAAAACCAAACATTACATTTTGATATCCAAGAAGCAGATAAAAACAATAAAAATAAAAAAAATGAGGACATTACTGATATTTCTGATCAATATCAACACAAAAGCTCAGATGATGATGACACTTGAATAAAGAAAACACCCTTGTTTAACTAAAATTAATATTAACAATACTTTTAACTATGCTTGTTAGTTAATTATTGATTGAAAATAATGTATTGATTGCTTTAATAAACATATTTCTCTTAGTAACGAAAAATAATAATATACTTTTATTAACTTTTGGAACATAACTCTATGTTTTTGCATTTGTCCTTTGTTTCATATACCATGAATTCACCTAACACAGCACTTTTTCGAAATGTATCTACCATATTATATGAGGGATATTTGTTTGTAGTCCCATTTGACTTTCTTTTCTTCATAATCTGTTAACCCAATCATCATCATACAATAATTAGTTAAGATTAGAGAGTATGCGTTGTATCTCAGTTTTTCAAAAACTTTTTTATTAGCTTCTTATCCATCAATATGAAATTGTTTCTTATTGACTATGAAAATATTACTTATTAATAATTAATATCTTCAAAAAATAAAAAAAATTATATTTAATAATCATAGATGATAATTGTTCATTTATAAATACTTTAATGTAACAACCATTACCTATGGTATTTACCAAAAAACATTCAACAGATATAAACAGTAGTATATTTAAGATATGATTGCATTCTCTATGCAGTACAGAGGGTATGCAGTTGTACAGACTCCATACTCCAAAAGAAAATGCTATGTGACTGGTGGGATGAAAAAGGAATCATTATGAACTTTTAAATCCTAATAAAACTATTACCACAGAAAAATATTCTCAACAATTGGATAAACTGAAAGCTGCTATTGAAGAGAGCAATCAGAACTAGCAAGATGTGTAGTGTTCTATCACAATTAGGCCAGACCACACTCAGAACTTACATGAGTTTAACTAGACATCCTATTCCAGATGTGTTCAATAGTGGCTTGAGCAGAGCAACATCCAGAAATTGCCTTTGCCTGCTCCATCTCTAATCATTAATCTTATTGAGATTTTATAGAAGAGGATGACTGCAATAATACAGAAGAAAAGTTCCAGAAACAAAACTGAACTTCTCACAAACTATAGATTAGGTCAGGGGTGGCCAACAGTTTTTGCCCTTGGGCCGAATTGGAAAGTAAACTTTTTCCACAGGCCGAACTAGAGGCTGCCCTAGGAAGATTTTGAGGTGGTGTGAGATCTCATTGTCGTGTCACCCCGTAGAGACTGAATTGTAGATAGAGATTACAGACACATTTTTCACATTATCATGCTTTATCAACATTCTACACTGTACTTACAATGAGATTTGTAATGGAGGGTTAACTCTAAATGCACAGTGAGTTGTTGACTTTTTTTTTTTTAGGCATCAGAATTTTTCATTGAACTATTCAGACTTCAGTAGCTAATATTGAAAGATTGATCGTGGGCCACATAAATTTATTAGACAGGCCATATGTTGGCCATGCCTGGATTAGGTTATAATATTGATTAATCTAAAAACACTTCACAAATTTAGAAAACTGAATAGTATTTTTCAATTCTCAAAGTAAATAGCCACATTTTTCTGAATGACAAAGACTAATCAGTTAAAAGGATATCATCAAATATATTTTATTACAATTCTGATTGTATATACATTTTGGACTATTCCTCTTCAGTACATGCTACAATGACACAATAAACCAAATCAACAAATAATGTGACTTCCAGTTTTCTTCAAAAGTTTTTCTATAGTTAATCAGGGTTTCCTGCTCCTAAGATTTCCATATCTGGTTTCATCTTCCATCTAACTCCATTCTCAAGATTAAGGAAAGACAGGCAGACAGACATGGAAATTTATAGGTTATAATTTTTTCAAACTGCAACCAAAAAAACATCCAAAACATAACATATTTAGTAAAATTTTTTGCAACTGATATTAATATAAGTAAACATAAGCAATATAATTTTTTTAAACATCTTAAAGTACACCAGGTCAGGTTCTTTACCATAAATTGACAACAGACACAACTAATGGTTAAAAAGCTACATTTTATTATTATTATTAGCCAAATCAAAATATTACATCACCCCAGTTTGTATTAATATACCATTATTTAAATTTATATTATTTTTATGTTTTATAATTTCAAAATGTTCTATAAATTTCTTTGTAAATTGTCTGTTCCTTTATACAATATTTTAATTTTCTGTTTTTCTGTACCACAACTGTCTTCTTCAACATGTGAAAACTGACTGAACTTATTCAAAACTGTCATCCATAAATGGCATGATGTATTCATATAAATTAACTGGAAAAATTAGTTGACACATCGCCCAAGCACTTCAGAATGGTCTTTTCATTGCAACACTGCAGACGTATTAAATATTAATTTGTTTTAAACATCTAGTGTTTCATTATGTAATTCATATTTAGCAATGTAGTGTTTCTAATGAATTCAATTTCATTTGTACTTCTGTAATAATTTTGTTTCATATATGCAAAAAAATAAAATGTTTTGCAAAGTTGTTAATTTAGTTAAATTCCTCATTAAATTTATTTCCAGATGATATGCAGCTTAGTTATTTTTGCATTACATTTGACAAAATGATTCAAACTGAAAGTGCGACATTTGGAAGTGTGAGCTAAGTTAATTTAATTATGGCAGCTACTGTATATACCTAACTTCATGTATAATACTAAAGTATATCAAATGTTAACAAAAAAACAAATATATATTCCATATAACAATACATGTTTTTGTTTTTTGTTAATGTCTTACAAGTTTACTACTTAACCTACAGTAACTTAACAAAAATTAAAATCATTAGTAAAAAATTTTAATTATTATTAATGCAATATCAAATTCTGGAATAAAATATATTGAGATTCAACATGGATTAAAGAATTGAAATTTCTTTAATTCTAAAAAATTAATTACATGTACTCCTTACTTAACAACTATGACTAAGACATTAAATGACTTGGTCAATAAATAAGGAGCTTAATTGTTTTATTTATTCCCAATAAAGAAATGGGCTAAACAAAACTCCAACTTGATAACTTTGCTTTAGTTTGCATCTCTCATATGTTACAGAACATAAAAATACAATCAGCAAAAATTATTAAAATGTTGTAGTGTACCAAAATCTAAAGTTCATTCATTTAAAAAAGTCATTCACATTAATATTTTAGTCATCAAATCCTTCAAAGGGTTGCAGTCAAAATGGTTTCAGATTATCAGTGTCATCATCAGACTTTTCAGGAGCTGTAGACAACTTGGTAAGAAAGGTGACTGCAAAGAAATGAAAATACTTATAGAGTAGTTCTGAACGTAGCTTTCAAGAAGAATCTTGTTGTGTGAACTACTTTGTAAGTTTCCTTTTGTTCTTCTTATTTACAACAGCATCATAAAAGTTCATTTGTTGATATTCCACTTTTGTGAACAGTTCAACATTCCGATCAATACTTTTTTGGTTCTAATATTGTCACATTCAATTTTGAGAACACACCCTTTCCTGCTATACTTCTAACTCTCTTGCCCTTCCTTCAATTCTTGGTGCTTCCTCCAAGTGAAGTCACTCTTTATATTCACTGACATCTTGTACTATAGAATGCACAATAAAGTATAAATTTATAAAAATATGTAGTCCTGGAGATAGTATTTACTACACAAAGTATTCTCAAACCTAACCAATTGCAGAAAAGAGCCTAAGACTATGAAAGGTAATTCCCGAGACTCAAACTAAGAAAGGGGATTCCCCATGCTAGAGAGTTGGTTGTGAGGGAGGAGTGACTGTATAACAATATTTTTGTCACCCTTTATTTTAATAGGCTTAACTCAATTAAATAAATTGAAAGATACTTAATATAAATGAAAATTTGATAAATATAAATTATATTTGATGTGTGGATGTTTGTGTGCGCGCACATGTGCACAATATGTGATTTTGTGCACCCTCTTTGAAACTTAACTCCTGTGCTATATTTCTGAAATTTTCCAGGGAGGTTTGTGTATTAGGGAAATTGATGACATTAAATTTTGGTGTTTGGTGGTTAAAGGTTGATGGGAGAGAGAAAGGGGGGGTCATGTGTCATATTTCAAGTGAGGTCGGACTTGATTTTACTCATTATTAGCATTGACAATGTTCTACAAAACCCATCCGTACCCTCAAAATTGAACTTTTTACCATTTTATGATAATTAAAAATATAAAAAGTTTTCTTTTTAATAAAATATCATAACAGATAGTACCACCAAAATGTAAATGTTGCTGGGAAAGTTAAGCAACTTGTTGGTGGATTTTCTTTAATAAGTGGTCAATTCAAGAAGAATCTAAGTCCATAGACCCATGCTTCGATATATACAAAAAACTATGCTACATCCAAAGTATTTGACATTGAATTTTTCCTGATGACCCACAATTAGAGCTCACAGAGGATTTCTGTGGCACAAAATCTACCCAATAGATCAAATGCCAAGGCAGTTATGACAGTGCAAAGCCTCTGGTCATATATCCTTATGTTGCATACAAGAGTTTCAGTCAATATTAATACATTTTTGATTCAACATTACAAACTTTTATTTGAGGTATTATTACCCAATATGTGTTTTTCATTCTTCCAAATAACTAGCAAATCAATGAAATCTGCAAGTTTCAGATTAAACATTGCTTCCAACACAAAACTATGCTTTTTGCATCAAACAAACATTATGATGAGTTATTTAATTCAGACTATATAGAAAATAATTGTAAGAAAACATAATAATAATAATATACTAAACATATAAGCAAGCCATATTTAGTGCCCTTAGTTATTATATTTACTTGATAACTGTAATAAGTTAGAAAATATTTCCAGGGAGTTTATCATCAATTCAATTGCAATAAAAAGAAAAACAAGATAAAATGGAAGATAATAAGAGTGCATTGAATAGGATGACTTTCCTACTTGAAGATCTGCAATAGTATCCTCTATGCAACAGAATAGTATATATCTGAGGACTTGTAACTTTCTTATTTGCCACTTTCCTACAAGATTTAAGAAATGTATTTGGACATTATCCTTATTCCACATTTGTGAACTTCAAATGTTTGTGATGGTCCACAATTAAGTATGATATATATTTATATTGTATGGACATATGGGACACACATTCACAAAGAAAAAAACCACTGATAACTGAAAACCAGCCATTTGTGGACTTAAATCTCTCTTGTACTCTTCATACGTAACCCATAATTAACCCATGATTATATATATGATGATATGATATGTTATGATTATGATATGTAAATTAACCAGATTTACATGAATTAATTTTTTCAAATTAAAAAAAAATATTTTGTTATAATAGCTCATAATATATCTAAAAACACCATGAATATTTAAGTGACAAAAACATTTGTCACTTAAATGTTATTTGGATTCACACTGGTTAATTGGTTGATGTGAGTCGCACATTTTATATACATTCCAGTGTGTTGTGCAGTTACACCATAAATGCAATGTTTTAAAATAGAGCTAATTTTCAAAAATGAGCATTATATATATATAACTTGGCAAATACAGTCAACCCCCCTATAACGTGCGTTCCTATAACGACAATTCCTATAACGTAGCGAAAAAATTGTAGCAACATTCGTATAACGTACCTCCTATAACGTCGTTTCGCGACAAGATTGATAGAGTCTGGACCAATAGTGGATGAGCAGCCGAACTACTTTCCTCCG
>NW_019386208.1:73887-76970 GCF_000671375.1 Centruroides sculpturatus | reverse complement strand
AACCCGAATTTAGTCGAGAGAAGACATCGTGCGGAATGCGACGGACCGGCTGATGGCCATTCCAAAAGATGCGTTCTAGCAGTGTTTCCAGCAATGGCAGGAACGCTGGGAGAAGTATATACATTACCAAGGAGACTACTTTGAAGGGGATTAGGGTTTTGTACCTCAAAGTCAATAAATTTATTTTTGCCGACCAAAGGTCCGATACTTTTTGAACAGACCTTGTATATAGAGATCTCATATGAAACTTCAACAAATCTTAAAAAATTATAATTTCATTCATTGTAAAGAAAGAATATATTACTATTAATACAAAGTTCAATTAAGATAAATAATGTAATTTCATAAAATTTTTGTTTTATATAAGTAAAGCTTGTCAAGAATACTTTACTTCATATTAATATCTAAATTTTCTTCTATCAGGTTTGATGCAGCATTAAGATTTTATTAACTATATGAAAACTTTGTTCAACTTCAACTGAACTACATAAAAAAAAGAATTGCACACAAAGCAAGCTTGCTAATATTGGCATCAATGTTTGCTTTTCCCAAAACTTCACTGTATCCTGCAATTATTTTGCTGAATCAGAAACTAATCTTTGATAACAAGCAATTTCATCAATTGGTCATTATCATCTACATTTTCTTAAAACAACTGGAACTCTGACACCAATTTGCTAAAGTGGGCTGGATCCAATTGCTAAACTACTTTCCAGAAAGTAACAGAAGGAATCTACTCATAAGTAGCTAATTTTTGGCTGGGCAAATTCTTTATTTCAAATAATATATGCAGAGTTCTGAGATTCTGCAAGATTGCTTGTAAGAATCCATGAGATGGTTTGTGCTTCAAGCTTATAAATTAGTTTGCAAATGTCTGGATATTTCCCAATGACTTTAACTGCATTTCAAATTCATTTCTTTAACAATTCAGAAATATACATCATATGCTGCATCTTCCTGAGTTAAACTATCCAATCCTTTAAATTAAAGCATCTAAGTTTTGCAAATGATAATGTGCAGCTTCTATACAGATATAAACAACTATTGAAACCCGATGCTTAGCAAAGACACCCACAATTGCCACAATGTAAATAATCAAGCTATAATTTGGAAATATTAATTATGAATTACAAATAAATTTGGCACTAGAGGGAAGCATTAGGTGCCATCTCATATTAAATCTAATAATTATAATATTTAATTAATTAATTTAGAATAAACTAGAAGGAAAGAATTGGCCTGAAGCGGGACGCAAACCTGCAACTCCCACTTACCAGGGAGTTGAGGGTTTGCATCCCGCTTCAGGCTAATTCAGGCTTCAGGCAGGTTGCCAGTTATGCTACCAAGACCTTCGTTCTGATCTCTTCCACTATATATAAGCCTAATATATAACCATCAACAGTTAATAATTCATAATTAATATTTCCAAATTATAGCCCGATTATTTACGGCAATTGTGGGTATCTATGTGCAGCTTCTAGCTGTATATATACCATCTTGTTATAACAAGGATAGATAGTAAAGTATTTGTTCTTATACTTCTCTTAACACAGTTTAGAACAATGTTACACTTACTTCCAACACAAACCAAAAACAGTGCTTAATTCAACTTTTACGTCTTTCACTAACGTTTTCGAACCTCTGGTTCTTCTTCAAATGAAAAAAACGGGCAAAAGAATTAAATTTAAATTCTTTTGTCCGTTTTTTTTCACCTGAAGAAGAACCAGAGGTTCGAAAACGTTAGTGAAAGACGTAAAAGTTGAATTAAGCACTGTTTTTGGTTTGTGTTGGAAGTAAGTGTAACATTGTTCTAAACTGTGTTAAGAGAAGTATAAGAACAAATACTTTACTATCTATCCTTGTTATAACAAGATGGTATATATACAGCTAGAAGCTGCACATAGATACCCACAATTGCCGTAAATAATCGGGCTATAATTTGGAAATATTAATTATGAATTATTAACTGTTGATGGTTATATATTAGGCTTATATATAGTGGAAGAGATCAGAACGAAGGTCTTGGTAGCATAACTGGCAACCTGCCTGAAGCCTGAATTAGCCTGAAGCGGGATGCAAACCCTCAACTCCCTGGTAAGTGGGAGTTGCAGGTTTGCGTCCCGCTTCAGGCCAATTCTTTCCTTCTAGTTTATTCTAAATTAATTAATTAAATATTATAATTATTAGATTTAATATGAGATGGCACCTAATGCTTCCCTCTAGTGCCAAATTTATTTGTAATTCATAATTAATATTTCCAAATTATAGTTTGATTATTTACATTGTGGCAATTGTGGGTGTCTTTGCTAAGCATCGGGTTTCAATAGTTGTTTATATCTGTATAGAAGCTGCACATTATCATTTGCAAAACTTAGATGCTTTAATTTAAAGGATTGGATAGTTTAACTCAGGAAGATGCAGCATATGATGTATATTTCTGAATTGTTAAAGAAATGAATTTGAAATGCAGTTAAAGTCATTGGGAAATATCCAGACATTTGCAAACTAATTTATAAGCTTGAAGCACAAACCATCTCATGGATTCTTACAAGCAATCTTGCAGAATCTCAGAACTCTGCATATATTATTTGAAATAAAGAATTTGCCCAGCCAAAAATTAGCTACTTATGAGTAGATTCCTTCTGTTACTTTCTGGAAAGTAGTTTAGCAATTGGATCCAGCCCACTTTAGCAAATTGGTGTCAGAGTTCCAGTTGTTTTAAGAAAATGTAGATGATAATGACCAATTGATGAAATTGCTTGTTATCAAAGATTAGTTTCTGATTCAGCAAAATAATTGCAGGATACAGTGAAGTTTTGGGAAAAGCAAACATTGATGCCAATATTAGCAAGCTTGCTTTGTGTGCAATTCTTTTTTTTATGTAGTTCAGTTGAAGTTGAACAAAGTTTTCATATAGTTAATAAAATCTTAATGCTGCATCAAACCTGATAGAAGAAAATTTAGATATTAATATGAAGTAAAGTATTCTTGACAAGCTTTACTTATATAAAACAAAAATTTTATGAAATTACATTTTTTATCTTTATATTACTATTAATACAATTCTTTCCTTCTAGTTTATT
>NW_019386208.1:72903-73703 GCF_000671375.1 Centruroides sculpturatus | reverse complement strand
TTCAATAAATCGAGTGAAGGCAAGTAATTGTGCTTTACCACCGATATCAGTTGACTCATCCAACTGCAAACTAAATAATTTCGATTCGATTATTTTATTTATAACTGATTTTTCAATATCACTAATACGTCTACTCATAGTGTCATTTGACGAAGGAATCATTTTTATTTCTTTTTCTGCTTCAGCACCAAAAATTGTTCTCACAATTGCTGTATAGGCCGGGCGAATCAAAGTTTCGCCAATAGTATGAGGCTTCATTTCTCTCGCGATTATTTCTGCGACTAAATAACTGGCTTCTTAAACACGGTCAGCAATTGGGTATTTTTTTTTTTACAAAACTTTTACTTTGTTTTTCTTGTAATTTTATCAGATCTTTGAAATATTCAAGAGGTTTTTAGACAAGTGATCATATTTTGTGGAGAAGTGTCGCAATAATTTACTGGGAACCATAGCTTCATTTGATAAAATCAAACCGCGCACAATACATTTTGTTCTGGGAATTAATTATCACCACACCAGGTAAATCCCATTTTTAGGTAACTGTCTTGATATAAGCGAGTTTTTACATTCTTTTTTAATGCAATATCTTTACGAGAACTTACTATTTGTGTTTCTTTTGTTTCAATAGTGCTTGTTTGTTGCTCAACGTTAAAAATAGTCAAATCTTCACTAATAGAGCTCTCAATTTTTGATGATTTACTAGTGCTAATTGATTCCTTAGCTTTGCTACCAGTAACCACTTCTTGATCATTAGAATCTTCACGTTTTCTTTTTTTAATGAAAAAATTATTCGTGATATT
>NW_019386208.1:56479-70546 GCF_000671375.1 Centruroides sculpturatus | reverse complement strand
TTTTTTTAATGAAAAAATTATTCGTGATATTTAATGACATAATTAACTTCAATATTTTATTATAAAATTTAATTACAAGTTAATAATTTATTTTTTTCTTGCTGTAAAGAAGAAAAAATATTTGGATATGATGCTTTTTCGTTATTGTCTGAACATATAACAATAATAAAAACAACTACTTACTGCATTCAACACATTTATATTGCACTTCTACTCGTTGCAGGAACAGAAGAACAGACAACTAGTAACTAGTTCATTTTGTTTCTAGTATTTACGTGTCGCCAATTACCGAGTCACTGAGACAAGTGGCGACGTAACAAGATTAGTAGAAAAAACCAATATTTATTTTTTCATTATTGTTTTAATTATTTATTTAATTTAATACTTTAATTCAATTATTTTAAGTAATTTTAATTTAATTATTTAAAAATTTCGAGGCACCCTTGTGGCGTACTTGAAGCACCCTAAGGTGCCGCGGCACCCGCTTTGAGAACCACTGGTTTAAAACAATGTTTCTTCTTCTCAGCATTTTCACAGTTGATGCTTTTATAATAGTAATGAACTGATCCAATATTATGAAGAATGCAAATCCAACTAGCTGCACAGTAATCTTGGACAAACACCCTTCAACTTTTTGCTGAAAAAAGTTGCACCATGAAAGAGAAAAGTTAGTTGGCTTAATAATCGACAGTTATTAAGCCAACTAACTATTTTCTTGATAGCTTAAGAATTTCCAATGTGGTTAAAGGTTCTTCCACAATGACATCAGCAGTGCATTTCTCCAAAATGCTTGTGTATAATGATTCTACAACCAAGATGTTGAGAACCTTACAATTTTATACATAAAATAATTCATCCATTATTAAACATACATCATAACCACTAAACAAGTTCATAGTTTCTTATAAATGAGCATTGCCAAGATCTGACAAGTAATGATGAAATGTTGATTCACTTGATATTGCTTCTCCATATTTCAACTACATACACTTCATTCATTCATGTAATGCTGGATTATTTAAAGCATAAAATAGAATTCCTGTTTCACACTATGCTTTAGCTAAGATTTCCCATTTATTATACACTACTTTGTGTTAATTTAGTGCAACTAGTATTTTAAAATACACAGTCAAAAGTCATTTACTTATTTTCTTCTTAACCACTTTTTGCATTTAAGGCTGTTACAAAAGCTGTTTTCTCCCTTCCCTTTTAGCGTAAATATGCTTCATAGAAGAAATATGTTGTTTTACAATGGATTTCTTCTCAAATGATACACAAATAGCACAATATATATTGGGTTGTTCAGAATAAGTTCGTTTTTTCTGTGGGAAAAAACACAATATTTTTATAATAAATAAATATTTTATTGAATTATATATTGAACATTTTGGTCAAATACCTGTTGTCATCGTTTCTGGTAGTAGCATGATTTCACATTCATAAAAGTTTTGATCGTTGCTTACAAAAAACTGATCCAAGTGATTTTTGACATTGTCATTTCAAGTAAATGTCTTACAGTTAAAAAAAATTTGTATAGACTGGAACAAGTAATAATCTGAGTGGCGAATATGGTTGGTGTGATAGCATGTCCCATCTAAGTTATAACAGTTTCTGACCAGTTACCAAACTTGTGTGAAATTTGACATTATCGTGGTAAAACACTACACCTGTTTTGATCAATTCTGGCACCCTTTTCTGTTTGATGATATTACTCAATTTGTTTACTCGATTCAATTTTTTTTTACACTTTTGAATCAATTGTTAAGTTGTCTGGTAAAAGCTCCAAAAAAATTTTCTTAAAATTCCACCAAAGAGAGCATCTCTCTAAGAACATGTGGAACCCATATACAGGTATACCTCGCCTTACGTCGGTAATTGGTTCCAGGAGGACGACTTAAGTCGAAAAACGACAAAAGTCAAATTTACTTGTCTCCGAATCTATTTGTCACTAGGCTAAACCATAAATTGCCAATTCCGGTTCTGTATTTTATTTATTAATGCATTTTTAACAATGTATGGTTAATAAGGATCTATTTTAAGCTTACGAACAAATAAATTTTAGTTTTTAACATAGTACAGAAAAAAAGTAATCTAAATTTACGAATGCATGTACTGTAAATACAGTACATATAGTAAATACAGTACATTATTAAATCATCATGTGAATCTAATTTCGCAAGTTTTGCTGGTTGTCCAGCTTTCCTAAAATATACTTTACTTAAAGTTTCTAATAAATCATATGCAACTTTTCTTTGGAATGTTAAGTGATCTATTTTTCCACCATAAGCTCCATATATATCAGCTTATATATTTTTTCTTAGCAGGCTACAAATTCTCATTGAAAATTTCTTCTTGAAAGTGTAAATTGTAAAACATCAACAGGAACTAAAAGCTGTGATTCTGGCAGATTGTTTTCTCTTGGCTTTACACCACAATTCTCGTCAGTTACATCTTCACTGGTATTGTTCAATGTTGGGTATATATCTGTAGTTCCTTATTTAGCTTTACAGGTACACCTCTTCCAAAATTATCAAAATTTCATACGCATATCCCAACATAATAAAAATACATTACAAATATTAATTTTAAAATGAATTACTAATACTGTTATACAATCTGCATTCAAATTAGTATTATTTATGCTAAAAAGAACAAACACGCACACACGCAAACGTGCGCACAAATATTTATTTGTAAGTTTTGGTATATTTAACATGTTTTATATAATTTATATGTGTAACTTAACATCAATCATATAATTTTTTACAAAAAGAAAAAAACATGAAATTCCATTTTGCCTAGTACAAACATTTGCTTAATGTCCTACTTGTAAGACAGCTTATTTCAAATTAAAACCAAAGCATAAATGTCATCAATTTTAACATAAGCATTCCTACAGTATATTTTTTCTGATGATTCCTGTAGTGTTTTTGAGAATAATACCAACAATAAGTTAATTATAATACAAAACAACTATATAATATACCATAAAGCTGCAAACTATAAGCCAATTTTAACGTGGTTTTTTAAACAGCCCTAATTAATAGATTACACGACCGATTTTTTTTTACACATTATTACTATAATACTACTACAACACGCCGTCATCTCTCGCAAACAAACAATTTATTTTTAATAATTTTAATTTCGTAACTATAGCATCGGGCGTATCTAGATTAAGTATAAACGTTACATTTATAAGTAAAGCAGAAGTAACAAAAATGCTCAACCGATCATTCCGTTTTCGTTAATATATTACTTTTTATATTTACATACTTAATATTTACAGTTTTGTACATTTAAAAAGGTTAATTTTAATGAAATAAATTTCAAAGAATAAAAAAATAAGTAATCTATCATCACAAAAGATTTCATTAATGTTTATTATTTATATATCATTTTCAAGCTATTACAAAAACCAGTCTACGAAGCATATTACGAGGTTTTAAAGGACACACATAATACTAACTCCTATTACGTAAGTTAATTGTAAAAATTGCCTTAGAATACATTATTGATTATCTATAATGCTTACTTCTGATTTATTACCGAATGGATTTCTGATAAGTAAACTTGTTCAAATAATTTTGAAATATCAATCATATTACAAGTAAATCAAAAGTAAAATGGTAATAATAAATGAATTTTTGTACACAATGTCTGGTAATAATCTTCAATGTCACAATATTTACGCTCGTCTTCCGTAAAATACGAAGACAAACAATTAACTGTCGAAGACACTTCAATAGTATATTTAAACGAAGGCCCGCTCGTGTTCCGTTTACCGGGTAAGAGAATTGTTTATGTAGCAAATTATTAAACTAGGACCGGTATAAAGAGAACGTACTTTCTCAAGTTCAGGGCCATTGACAGAGGGGAGCGAGTGAATGTGACACGGGAGCGAGCGAAGCACCGTACCATCTACACGGTTCGATAGGCAAATAACTAATGAATAAAGTATAATTCGCAACTTAAGAAGATTCATTTAAGAAATTTACGATTGAAATCCCATGGAAGACGTTTCGTCTGGCAGAAATCTTTAAAGGCCTTTACTTTTATGTAGAAAGGTAAAACAGTAGAAATATACTGGATCCAACATCCATGCACAAACAAAAATATCCTTATCAATTGGTAGGAAATAAACTAAGGCACTTACTTGCAATATATGCAACTTCTGCAAAAAATTTAGTTCTCGAGAATTGTTCATGGTGTGGTTGTTAAGAATTATTCCTTTACAGAAGAATAATGGGAGGGATACATGTCGAACGTCGATGGAATACCGCTTTTCACAACTGAAAACTCGCACTTGGCGACGAGACTACGTCTCGTAATCTCGTCTCCTTAGTCCAATTCTATTTCTATTTGTCGAACGCTCGTAACAATGAAAACTCTCCGCTTTCCACCAAAATTTTTTCGTCTTACTTCCATGATATTTTATTTATTTATTTTAAATCGAGAGCCACTCGAAGGAGAGTAGGCTCCTTGAGTTTGCTCTCCTTGGCGTGTGTCTATGCCGCTCGTAACTTTTTCTGCGGTTACAATTACAGTTCTACCAAATAAGCTGAGGTGCGGCTCAAAATTTTAACGGTCGGCTCGGCTCTCTGCTTGAGTCCTGAATCTGTTATGTATGTAAACCTCCGGGGGATAACCCACACCGAATTGCCTCTTGACCTAATTAGGTGTTCCTTTGTCTTCGGTCGGTCGTGCGTTAGCTGTAGTGACACTTACAAGTTAGACCTGGAGGCACAAAGTTACGTTTGATTATAATAGAGTTAATTATGTACGTTAACAAGAGTCTGGGATTTTGTTAAAAGTCGTTTATTTTACGGACATAACAGAACCCCAGATTGGTTCAAAGCTCAGATCAGATAGTCTCGATCCTGTCCACTTTGAATTATTGACACTGTACTATACTGAACATGTTTTGCTAGAACTGATTGTTTTTATTTGTATCGCTTTGAAATGTTACCCTTTATTACTTTTAATAATTCTCTTAAAATTGCTTATGTTGAAGTAGATTTTTATATGAATTCTTTCATTTTAATAACAGATAAATGAAATAAATTTGGCATACTGTCTATCCGTTATTATTACGGATGCAGTTTAATTTCAATAAGGGATTTTGCTGCAACACACTCCAGTTCAGCTCAGCTATTAGCCCCGCTTCAAATAATTCACTTCAAAGCTCGTTATTTCCAAGTAGCTGAGATGATCTAACAAGGAGACCCTACGGATTTTGATTATCTTTGGTGTAGAGATACTACACGTGAGTGTACTACCTGTAAAATACTAAAGTGCAATACTCAAAAATAGTCGAGAAAAACGAACTTAAAGATTTTTTAGCACGTTATATATATAGCCCCTTTATAATATTAGAGTACATTATGTGTNTGCCGGAACACTCTGTTAGCATGATCTACCAGAGGTTGATACTTAGCACAAGAATCGTATCCTTGTTCCCCTGGGTTGGATAACTTAGTGTTATTAACGAGAAGGAAAAATCGCAACAAGTGATAAAAGCGGGTTCTTGGAAACATGAAGAAGAATCTCTTCTGGAGGAAGAAGTGGACCAGTAGGATGCTATATAAGGCTTTTTGATTAGACCCATGTTCAATATACATGCGAGAAACCCCTTTATTTCAACAACCGAACTTTTGGACCAGTTCTTCAGAGAAAGCGGTACATTATTCCCCATGCCATTTATCACTTTTTGAGCGTAACGATTTGATTCCGTTACGATTAGATTGAGCAAAGTAACGGTGAAAAAAAGGTTGAAATACGCAATCGGTGGTGAATCTGGCAGTGGCATGTGCTTAGGGCCAGCTAGCTCAAGAAAAGAGAAAGGAAGAGAAGTAGGTTGCTCGGGAGATAAAACCTCCTGATAGTCTTCATCATCACATGGGTAATGGTGCATATATGGTGTTGGCATGATCATACCATGCCAATAAAAATCTACTGGTTGACCTTATGGGTATGGTGCATAGGTCTAGTAGATAGCGGATTGGTGTATTTAAGTCTCAGGGCCTACTGGTATGCTCACGCAGGTACAGTAGGGGTGGTGGCGGGACCTTTGGGACGGGATGTATGTAGGTCAAGGGGGCGGTCAAAACAGCTTTATTAATAAAATTTAACTTCATATTATACTTTGACAAGAATTTTATGAATCAAAGACACTATATAGTTTAGTCATAGCTTACACTTAAATATATTTTTAGTTTCTTTAAATTGTTATTGAATAAAATGGATTATTCTTTATCATATTAGAGTACAAAAATTACCAAATGATCGCCTAAATATCGGGCTATAATATAGCTAATTAAATGATTGGAATAAAGTAATTTGACATTTGATGTAGGCGTTAGGCGCCATCTCTTAAGTAAATTAATAATTAAAATTAAATAAATTTTAGAACCTTCTGGAATAAAAGAACTGGCCCAGGACGAGGCTTGAATCCAAAACCTTCACTTGCCGTGCGGTGCGCTTGCCAGTTACGCCACCCGAACTTTTTTTTTTCAAATAATTTTATTATCAGAACAATATATCCTTTATACAGAAACTATACCAAACTGGATGGGTATAGAATAGTTACATATTTACATTTAAAATATTTAATAGTTTACAAGAGCATTACAGGTTTAATTGTAGTGAACCATTACGTTCCATAATAAGTCCAGTCTTTATCCAGTTTTCTTTTTCAATATTTGTAAAGTTCTGTTTATTCATACAGAAACTATAATACACTAGATGGGTATAGAATAGTTACATATTTACATTTAAAATATTTAATAGTTTACAAGAGCATTACAGGTTTAGTTGTAGTAAACCATTACGTTCCATAATAAGTCCAGTCTTTATCCAGTTTTCTTTTTCAATATTTGTCAAGTTCTGCTTTTTGTACTGTAGCAGTTGTCTCTGGTTTTCCATTTTGTTTTTAAAAATGGAAAAGGTTATTCCTTCGTTGGTTTTTTTGTAATAGGATAGATTTCTGCTTGTCCAGATTGCGTTGATCGCGATGATTAGGATTGTTAGTTGCTGTTTAGTCTCTGTATACTCACACGGCCATTTGATGTCTTCTATATTGTGCGTTCGTGTTAGAGAACATTTGTTACTTAATGTTGTCCAGAGTAGGTTCGTGTGTTTGCATTCCAGGATGGCGTGTTCGAGCGTTTCTTTGTTGTAGCATATGGGACAGTCTGTGCAGTTTGTAAATTTTTTTTTGCTTTCTCCATTCGTTTGTCTGTAGGCAGTTATGTTGAAGTTTCCAAAAGATGGTTTTCGCTTTGCTAGGGATATTTAGTTTTGAAATGATTTTAATTATATTTTTACTTTTCAGATTGAATTGACATATACGGTTTTGGAGTTTCGGAATAAATTTATCTATTACTTTATAGTAGAGCTCTTTTGGTGTTGATGTAAAGATGATTTCATCGGAGAAGTTTTCCTTCATTGTTCTGTAGCATCGTACAATTTCAAGCAGTATTGTTGGTGGTCTTAGTCTGTGTATTTTCTCAGTAGTTATGATTATATTTGGTATGTGAGGTTGGAGAAATGCTTTTGCTAGGCTTGTCCAGATACCATATTTGTGCAGGTTATTTATCAGTTTGATTCTCTGTATTAAGGTTTTCAGGGAGACCTCCAATAAGCCAGCTCCTCCGTTTTCTAAACTATTATATAACGTCGTTCTTCTTATCGGTTCAAAGTTTGAGCCCCAGATGAAGGTGGCACATATTCTATTGATTTGCGTCACCGCTCTCTTGGGGAGTGGTTGCGTGTGAATAAGATACCAAAAAGGGCTCAGCAGTTTGATATTCGCTAGTTTAGCCTTTCCAGTAATTGAGATATTTCTTCCTCTCCACATGTAAGAGGCCTTTCTTACTTTCTCGATGTTTTTGTTCCATTGCTCGTTGCTATTCTTACCTATCAGTATTCCCAAACTTTTGATGTTGGTCTGGGACCAGTTAAATCCTAAGTAGTTTGATGGGAGATTTTCCCAGGCTCCAATCCAGAGTCCTTTGCATTTTTGTGGGTTCATTTCCGTACCAGAGATATCTTTAAATTTCTCGAAAACTAAACTCACCATCTTAATACTGTTTATGTCAGTGAGGAACAACGTTATGTCGTCCGCATAAGCAGTGTATTTGATCTCGCTGTCAAGATTATTTTGAAGGCGGTATCCTTTGATGTTACTATCAGCTGTAATGTGGCGGAAAAGAGGTTCCATGCAAATAATAAAAAGAAGCATGGATAATGGGCAGCCCTGGCGTACAGAACTGTACAGGTTACATTTGTCTGTGAGTTTTCCGTTTACTATTATTTGGCTGGTGGCGTTTTTGTAACATAAGTTTATCCATTTGAAACAGTTTTCTCCAATATTAATGTGGTTTAGGACTGACCAAAGGTAATCGTGCCCGATATTATCAAAGGCTTTATGGAGGTCTATTTGTAAAAGGCCGCATGTATCGTGACATTGGCTGGCTAATTCGTAGATGGATTGAGAGAGGAAGATGTTAGAGTGGATGGAACGGTTTTTTATGCCACAGGTTTGGTGTTCGTCTATGATCGAGGGGACGCAGATTTGAAGTCTGGTGGCTAGGACTTTAGTGAGGATTTTGTAATCGGTGTTGAGCAGTGAGATGGGTCTCCAGTTTGTGATTTTCGTTAACTCTTCTTTTTTGTCGGTTTTAGGAATAAGGGTGATTATTCCGTGATTGAAGCCATTTATCAGTTTGTTGGTTTTTATAGAGTTGTTGATCATGTTGACGTATCGTTGCCCTATCAAGGGGAAAAATTGTTTGTAAAATTCAGCAGGTAACCCATCCGGTCCTGGTGATTTGTTATTTGGCATGCTATTTAGCGCTGTTTTGCATTCTTCATAAGTGATGTTTCTATTTAGCTCAGTACTCTGCTTATCGTTAAGCTTTGGCATTTGAGACATGAGGTCTCGTGCTTTTCCTTCGTGAAAACTTTTCCTTTCGAATATTTTTGAGTAGTATTGGTGAATAAATTTTGTTATTTCTTCATCATCAGTTATTGTTTCATTATTCCCATTTTTTATTGTACTGATCGTTTTATATTGATTATGCTTTCGTTCCATTTGATAAAATTTCTTGGACGGGTGGGTTTCCTGTTCACAATGCTCAGCACGAGATCGGATAAATGCTCCATATAGACGGTTCTCGTGATATACCTTTAGTTTGGCTTTTGCGTCCGCAATGGCTGTTTGATGCTTGCCAGGGTATTGGATTTCGTCCATATATGCCTGTTTCAGTTCCCGTGTCCCATTTTCGTATTCTTTACGTCGTTGTTTTTCTTTATTTATACTTATCTTAACTGCGATATTTTTAATATTTTTTTTCACAGTTTCCCACCAATCCCAGTCGTTTTCTCCCGTGGTGTTAAATATCGTTTGGGTTGCTTCAGCTAGGAAGTCGACGTCTTTCAGAAGATTTACGTTCATTTTCCAGGGTATATTTACTCTATGTTTGGGTTTGCAGTTCCTCTTTGTTAAGTCGAGTGTTAAAATAACGTCGCTATGATTAGTTAAGGGATTCGGAATGATTTTTCATTCCGACGTTATCTGTTGGAGGTGACTAGAAATATAAAATCTATCCAAACGGGAGTGAGATTTATTCTGATGGTATGTGAATTCACGTTTGTGAGGGTTCATTTTACGCCAAATGTCAATTAAGTCAAACCGATCTTTCAGGGTCTGAAAAATTTTAGTTTCGCTTTTATTGCAGTGTTTCCTATTCTGTCTATATCTTTCTCGACCAAGTTGAAGTCACCGCCTAATACGACTTCGTTAGTGGAATCCAGATAAAAATCAAGGATATTGATAAAGTCACGTCTTGCTTTCGGATCTCCTGATGGGCAGTAAACTGAAATGATTCTCTGTATTTCATGTGAAAATTCTATATCGCAGAGAGCTAACCGTCCGTGGTCGTCGTGTGCCTGGTATACGATATTAATGCCATGTTTAACTAGAATCGCCGTTCCTGCGCTACCTCTGTTACCATGGGACCAGACACCTTGATAAAACTTGTTTATGTTACGGGCAAATTGATGAAATTTTTCATTTTCACTAAGCATTGATTCCTGAACTAATGCAACGTCAATTTTACTAGTAAGAAGCTTATGAATAAAGATTTGTTGTTTATTTTTGTTGTTTAGACCGTTGATGTTTATTGAGAGAATTTTTAGCTTATTCATTCCGGCGGGATTAACATGACTTCCGGCTCGTCACTAAGCCACAGGACGCTCGAGTGGAAACACATATAATCTATACTAATATTATAAAGAGGTAATGTTTGTAGGTATGTGAGTTTGTATGCAGCGGGTAATCTCCGAAACTACTCATCCGATTTCAAAAATTCTTTCACCAATATTTAGAATGGAACTTCGGGGTGGACATAGGCTGTATGTTATTCCGTTAAACATTCGTATAAATTAAAAGATATAATCTAGGTTAAGGTTTTTATGTCCAACAGATGGCGCTACGAGTACGACGCCCTAACTTTGCTTTTCTGCCAGGCATTATGCTTTTCTGTGAAAATGAACTAAAGCGGATCATCTTCTATCTATATATATAAATAAAAATGTAATGTTCGTTTGTTCCTACCGATTCCTTTGAAATTTTGACCCAACGCTGCATTCGAATGCGCACGTGTTTTTATATAATATACGTGTCGAAATTCCCCCCACTGAAGGGAGATGGTTAGGATTAAGGCTTACCGTAAAGAACTCTGCTTCTATTTATACTATTTTAGATGCGGTTTTTTGCGTTTTTGATTGCGTTTTAATAGGATACGTCAAGAGAATATACACTAAGAAAAAATTTTTCGAAAAATTCTCCCCCCCACGGGGGAAGTGTTATACATACATAATAGATACATTTTGAGCCACAACAACGCGTGGCGGGGTCTGCTAGTTTATATATAAAGTGCTAAAAAAAACTTTAAGTTCGTTTTTCTCGACTATATTTGAGTATTGCACTTTAGTATTTTACAGGTAGTACACTCACGAGTAGTATCTCTACACCAAAGATCATCAAAATCCGTTTCCCCAAAGCCATAGGGTCTCCTTGTAAGCTTGGTCGAATTCTAGATAAAACCATTCGATGACAAGCTTTCACGGAAATTTCACCATATAATTTTATGCTATAAAATGAAACATTAATCAATCAACATACAATTTTATTTGACAAGATTGTGTTTTATATGACAATATATCAAATTGTATACAAATGTAAATAAACCGTGAACAATGAAAAAATTTTTCTTATAACAATTCTTTCATATCTAAATTTTGCAATAATACATTGAAGAACAAGGTATCTGCATTTTAATTCATTCATTTGTTCAATACTGCCAAAAGGCTAATCCTTAACTTATGCTAAGTATTGTAATTTATAGGTTTTTTAATGACCTCTCTATCTCTTATAATAAACTAGCTGTTACCGCGACTTCGCCCGAGAGGATTTTGCAAGCAAACCCCATTTATACTCAGTATTTCAACAACCATAGTATTTGTTATATAACACCTTTTGCTGACAACGATGAGAATTGCCGAGAATCAAACGAACTACAGTAGAACGTCGTTTATCCGAAGGTCGGTTATCCGAAGGAATTCCAGTCGACAAATCTAAATTTTCGCCAGTGCTGTGGCGCTGCAATCTTCGGCTATTTCTCGTGCTACTCAAATATTTTACGTTTTTGATACTAAATTAACTTCTGAAGTATAATTTTTTATTGTTTTTATATTTTTCAATATATTTATTTTGTTTGTACAAAATAAAAAAATAATTTTTAACGATACAATAGTCTTCGTTAGGCTTATATGCCTGTTTCAGTTCCCGTGTCCCATTTTCGTATTCTTCACGTCGTTGTTTTTCTTTATTTATACTTATCTTAACTGCGATATTTTTAATATTTTTTTTTTTCACAGTTTTCCACCAATCCCAGTCGTTTTCTCCCGTGGTGTTAAATATCGTTTGGGTTGCTTCAGCTAGGAAGTCGACGTCTTTCAGAAGATTTACGTTCATTTTCCAGGGTATATTTACTCTATGTTTGGGTTTGCAGTTCCTCTTTGTTAAGTCGAGTGTTAAAATAACGTCGCTATGATTAGTTAAGTGATTCGGAATGATTTTTCATTCCGACGTTATCTGTTGGAGGTGACTAGAAATATAGAATCTATCCAAACGGGAGTGAGATTTATTCTGATGGTATGTGAATTCACGTTTGTGAGGGTTCATTTTACGCCAAATGTCAATTAAGTCGAACCGATCTTTCAGGGTCTGAAAAATTTTAGTTTCGCTTTTATTGCAGGTGTTTCTTATTCTGTCTATATCTTTCTCGACCAAGTTGAAGTCACCGCCTAATACGACTTCGTTAGTGGAATCCAGATAAAAATCAAGGATATTGATAAAGTCACGTCTTGCTTTCGGATCTCCTGATGGGCAGTAAACTGAAATGATTCTCTGTATTTCATGTGAAAATTCTATATCGCAGAGAGCTAACCGTCCGTGGTCGTCGTGTGCCTGGTATACGATATTAATGCCATGTTTAACTAGAATCGCCGTTCCTGCGTTACCTCTGTTACCATGGGACCAGACACCTTGATAAAACTTGTTTATGTTACGGGCAAATTGATGAAAATTTTCATTTTCACTAAGCATTGATTCCTGAATTAGTGCAACGTCAATTTTACTAGTAAGAAGTTTGTGAATAAAGATTTGTTGTTTATTTTTGTTGTTTAGACCGTTGATGTTTATTGAGAGAATTTTTAGCTTATTCATTCTGGCGGGATTATCATGACTTCCGGCTCGTTTGTTTTGATACTCTGTTCTTTTGTGTTCTTATCATTACTGTTATCTTCTAATTTATCGTTCTCTAAGGTTGTTTCCATTTCGTTCGTTTCCATAAGGCAGTCGAATTTATTTTGTAAGGTGAGTATGTCATTTTCTTGGTCTTTTGCCTGTATCATACTTCTAGGAATATTAATATTGGGAAGGAATTTTGTTTTTTTCCTCCGTTTAGCTGTTAGGAGCGGTGGGGAATTTTCATTATTGTAAGGATCAGTGGGGGGGTTTGTTGTTTCATCTTTTTCAATACCTGTTGTTGTCTGGTTCTGGGCAGCGCTTACTTCTGCTTCATTTACCTCTTTGTTTAAAGGTATCTGAAGTTCGTTAATGCCTGCGGCAGTAGTTGAGCTATTTCCTTTGTTCTGGATACTTCCAGAACCTTCTTTGTCAAAATCGTCCATAATTTCTGCCCAGTCCGTTTTACTTTGTAACTTGGAAGCGAAAGTGACTCCCAAACATTGATCGTCGTTGTGGCCGAATTTGTTGCATTTTTTACATTTCGGCGTGGTACACTGCCTCCGTAGGTGGCCCTTATTTTTACATCGGTAACATAACGGGGGACGGCCGGCTATTACGACCGCTCCCGACATACCTTTGACTTTAATAAAGTATGGTAGTGATTCTAAGTTCACATCCTTTTTTAGTTCGATCCATATCCGTCGTTTGTTTGTAAGGATATGCTCTAATCCCTCGACGTTGCATTTAACGTATTCACATTTTACTATTCTCCCGTAATTTATAAAATGTTTCGTCACAAGTTCGTGGGATAGTTCGGGAGGGAGCCAGTGTATGGTGGCTATTATTTTCCGGTTTTCTATACTTATGATATTACAGGGCTTACCTTTTACATTTATCGTTCCTTTATTTAAAAGATTTTCCACGGCAGCTTCATTCTTGACCCCGATCGTAAAAACATGAGTCACTACAGAGGCTCCAAAGTGAATGATATCCTTTAAGTCGATAATTTCCTTCAGTTCAGGTACAAAGTCTTCAATGTTGTAAGGACCGTTTCCTGGATCGACGACAAACAGTAGGGTCTTCCGCCAGTCTACATCATTTGGAAAATTTAATAATTTCATAATTTCACCATACGAAAGAGCACTTCTGTTATTACGTGTTGTACTGGGTGAATCACCCATGCTTTCGGCACTAAAAACAGGGAGCGAGGCCATCACACGTCTGCACACTACGGTGGCTAAACCTGTTCC
>NW_019386208.1:10291-55961 GCF_000671375.1 Centruroides sculpturatus | reverse complement strand
GGCTACTCAAATATTTTACGTTTTTGATACTAAATTAACTTCTGAAGTATAATTTTTTATTGTTTTTATATTTTTCAATATATTTATTTTGTTTGTACAAAATAAAAAAATAATTTTTAACGATACAATAGTCTTCGTTAGGCTTAACATCGACGAAAATTCAACGCGAAGCGACACGCAACGGAGAAAAATTTCAACACGGGATAAATTAATATATTTTTTCCTACATAATTGATTATCCGAAAAATAAGTTATCCGAACAACCCCAGTCCCCAATTGATTCAGATAAACGACGCTCTACTGTATATTCAAATTGATTAATTTTCTGGAACGTTTACAATCGTTCTATAATCGAACTAATATGCAATAACAAATTCGGATTTAAAACGGAAATATATAAAAATGTTTATAACAATGTCTGAAATGTTTAATACACCTAAGTACTCGGTGAAGACTAAATCCTCTCCCTCTCCCCCCGAAAGGGAATTCCGAAAACTCCCTTCTTAATGTGCGTTTTCATGACGTACCCTAACTGTGTACCAAATTTCATCTCTAGGTTCAGCGGTTTGCTCTGGGCGATGATGAATTAGTGAGTGAGTCGTTCAGTCAGGACAAGTAATTTTATATATATAGATTGCAACGCTCGGTAGCATTGTCGCGCGTACTGTACTCGTTCCAAAATTACCTAACGCGTATTTTTGATTAATCTCCTTAATTGTACTTTTTTTTTTTTAACTCATTCCGCCCTGTGGGCACTAAGAGGGCCTCTTTTTGCAAGCCCATTATGGGTTCGGCCAGGCCCACAATGGGGCTGCCGGGTGGTAAGGGACGGGGCCCGACATATCCGAACAGACCACCCCCCGAAAAATTCCTGGGGATTTTTCGACCCGTTCGGTTTCGAACCCGGGTCCCCCAGAGCGGTAGGCTGCCACCTTGACCGCTCGGCCATCCGGCCGCCCTTAATTGTACTAAGGAATAATACACAGCATGGAACGCGTTGTCGTCAGTTGGCAAAAAATTGCCAGTACATTAATAATATATAGGCAACCGCTAAAAAGCAGTATATTTTTTCATAAGACGAACACTGAAAAATGATAGTTATGCTTTAAAAATCTTTATTCTATTGTCTTACTTAATACAAATACTTAAAGAATATTCTCGATCAAATCATAATTTTAGAAAAGTATAGTAAATATCATCATTGTACTAAATACATTATCATTGAATATAAAAATATAAAATGTGAAACGACGAATCGAAATCTTAAGAATTTGATTTATTTCATCCGATAGCCGAAAATGAACGAAAAAGATATTTATCAACTTATTCAAACCAATTTCGTGCAGTTTTCGGAGATTTAATTATTTAGATTTTATTATGGAGCTGCGGTGACCACTTTTTTTATCTCGGAAAAGTTTAAGCTTTAATTTAAGCTTTTGTTTTCACTCGACTAATTGTAAATTTTGTTTTTTACAGAATGAAAATTTTGGAGTGGTTCCGAGGAGGTTCCGACGGAAGAAGTCGGTAGCGCCGGAGAAAGGGGGTTCCTCGGACGGCGCGGAACGAGTCTCTCAGACTCTTACCGCGTCCGAAAAGACGTTGGAGGACGTGGGGCTCGACTGGGTCTCGGCCGAATTAATTGGTTCGATGTGGAAAGCAGTGGCGTGCCGTCATTGAAAGCGGTGGATGCTCCGCTTCCCTTTCCCTTTCCGCTTATTTTCTAAAAAAATAAATACATATTAATTTTAATTATATGAAAATAATCGCGCAATATTTTATTATAACCGCATTATGTATCTTATTACAAATTTCTATACTACACGTGAAAAAAAGATAAGATCGCTATTGTATATTCGAATATTAGTGGCAGAGTGGAAGCGCTGTATTGTCAGCATCCAAAAAGCCAAATTCGCGCACGCGCTTTACGGAGCACCAACCTCGCCCGGTTTAGCCGGTGGAAGCGTAGGATCTCGGGTGACTGCTACACATATAACGCTTCCAATTCTATCCAGGACCGGTTCTGGGCTATTAGCCGCCCGCCCGCTAGATATTTGGCCGCCCTCGCCCGATTACGTGAATCACGAGTAGATTTATAACTTAAAACATAAAAGATAACAAGAATACTGAAGATGAGATAACCTAGACAAAAAACTTGAAAAACAATGGATAAAGTCTATAGATAATACGTCTGCAGTAGATAATAGCAGACGGCCGGATGGCCGAGAGTTCGAAGTGGCAGCCTACCGCCCTGGGAGACCTGGGATCGAATCCGTCCGGACGACCCAAGGGTGAACCGACTGAATACCGGATGTGTCGGACCCGTCCATTGTGGACCTGGCCGAACCCCATAATGGGCTTGCTAAAAGAGGCTTTCTTTGTGCTAACAGGGCGGAGTTTTAAAAAAGTAGTAGATAATAGCAAATGATTATGATTGCGGGCGAACCAACGGCAAGGGTTGTCTAGCAGTAAAGGTGTCTGTTTGTCGCTCTAGCTTATTCGGATTGCACATGTAACGGATGAGAAAACTGCTTTATCTTTTCTGCAGCAAACGATTCGCTACATGATAACGCTTCAGTTAGAAACGCTTTTCTGTATATCAATCGAGTATCTCTGCATTAAAATAACGCGGCCATTGTGTCCGAAACGAAAGCCTAAGAAATTTTTCCGAACGGTCTGTATATTAACAGAGGACTTTGTTTCTTACCGCTCGGCGGAAAACTTGGTTTAGTTGGGCGCGAGCTACTCAGCAATTTCGTCCCGTAGGTGTGTTAGAGACCCTGGCCGAACACATGATGGACATAGAAAAATACTCTCTAGTGTCCATAGAGTGGAGAGAATTAAAAAGACTAAAGAAAATTAAGGAAGTACGGATTAAAAACAATATTGAAGCAAGTACGGACAACTTAAAAGTACTAGCAAATGATGAAATAAACTAATAACATATATCATTTTTGAGAAAGCAGATGATTCATTGTATAATGTAACGTAACATCATTGGCTGCGTTCAGCAGACTCAACAGTTCCGGAGCTGTTGAGTATTTTTCTGCCGAACGCCCTCTACAGTAGCGCTCTTTCTGAACATGTTTGGTGTTTTGACATCACATTCACTGAAATTGACCAATGAGGCTTTTTGTTCCAATGTATACGTCACTCGTCGTTCAGCAGAACGCAGTCATTAAATAATAATGAGATAATTAAGAGTCAGCGGAAATATGTTTCGCTTTATTTTTTTATATAATATGTTTTATTAAATTAATGCATTATGTAGTTATTATTTTATATTTATCATCACCATTAGTTTTGGTTTTGCAATCGCTAATTTTATTTATTATTATGGCAACACTTACATTCTGCTTCTTGGCGGTATTTGTAAACGTGTCGTCTGGATGATTTACTGTTTTAATGTAACTTTATTCGTTTAGAAATGCGTTTTGGCTAATTGGATTGATAATATATCAACATGAGTGAATTAGAAAAGTTAAAAAGAGAAAAACGTAAAGAAGAATTGAAAGGAAATTGGAAAGATGTTGCAGTTCTTTGTAATTACATAGGACAGCTTCTTAGTAAAGCTGGAAATTGTGAAGAAGCATTAGAAGCTCATCAGGAAGAATTGCAAATTTCAGAATCTCGAAATGACATGTTAGGTGTTGCTATAGCTAACAGAAGAATTTGTGAATGTTACAGTGATATGGGAAATTATAAAAAAGCACTTCGCTATGGTAAAAAATATCTTGAACTATCTGTGAAACTTGGTTCAAAGTTAGAAGAACAAAGAGCGTGGGCTACTTTAGGTAGAACGTTTTATTACGTGGTCGAAAATGGGAATCTGTCCGTACTCGATAAAGCCGAAAATGCTTTTACGGAAAGTTTACAGTTAGTCGAAGAGTTGAGAGATGAAGTATCTGCTAAAGAACATGCGGAAATGAAAGCACGGTTATTATTAAATGTGGGTTTGATTTATAACAAACGAAAAAATATGTCTCGGTGTGCCGAGAGTATCAAACAGGCTATCTTTTTAACGAAAAAACACTCTCTGACGGAAGATTTGCATCGATGTCAATATTCTTTGGCAAATGTATACGAACAGTTTGGAAATCTGACGTTTGCTCTTAGATTAGCTGATGAAGCGGTATCATCTGCTAAAATTTTAAAAGATAAAACTTTAATATGTGATTCTTTATTGTTAAAAGTGCAGATCATGATAATGCTTAAAGATTTTCATGGTGCAAAATCAAGTTGTAAAAAGGCATATAAAATAAAGTCAAATGAAAACAATGATCAATTAAGAGCTGAAAAATATCTAAAAGGATTATATCTGATTTGTGATACTGAAACTCGGCTTAAGTTGTTATCAGAAGAGGAAAAAATTAGAAAGGCTCGGTGTTTAGAAAAAATTGGTGATATACTATCATCTCTTGCTTGTTATAAACCTGCTGTTCAATACTATATCTTTACACTTGAAAATTTAAAAGAAGCTGGAAAAAAAGATAATGAGTTGACTGCAATTTATTTTTCTATAGCTCAAACATATGCAGATGATGAGCAGTATGATAAAGCTCTTGAATATTTTCAAATGGAATTGAATGGTTACAGTGGAAATGAGGAAGAACAATGTAAAACATTTTTAAAAATAGCTGATATTCTTGAACTGTTAAAAGATTATAAGCAATTAAAAATTATATATAAAAATGCACTTAATTTAGCAGAGAATTGTGAACAAGTTAAATTACAGTATCAATGCTTACAGCAGATGAAATATCTCCAAGAGAAATGTAAAATATTTGAAGCGGAAGAAATAGAAGAAATAGAAAAAAAGATTATTGAATTAGATTTTGATGACAGAGATATAGATTCTGATACAGGTTATGATGATAATCCTGACTATTTTGATGAAATTTCATTGTCAGATATATCTGATTGCACTGATAATGAAGCTGAGGATGAAACACAAAATGTTTCAAAAAGATCTCGGAAAAAACTCGATTCAAAGCGTAATGATGTCGGAGAAACACCTCTGCACAGAGCGTGCATTGAAGGAAATCTTAAATTTGTAAAACACCTTATTGAAAATGGTCATATCGTCAATCCTCGTGATAACTGCGGCTGGATTCCATTACATGAAGCTTCAAATTATGGTTATTATGATATAGTACATTATCTAATAGAAAAAGGTGCTTGGGTTAATGACAATGGTGGAGAATTATGTGAAGGAATTACTCCTCTGCATGATGCTGCCAATTGTGGACACATTGATATAATGAGATTACTTATTGATAAAGGAGCATCAATAACATCAAGAACTCATAATGGAGAAACTCCCTTAGATTGTTTGAGAAAATGGAGAAAAAGAGCACACCGTGATTTAGATTCAAGAGAACTTAATGAAATTTTAAAATTTGAAGACGAATTGTCTGAAAAATTAAAGCTGATAGGTCAAGAAGAACTAACTTGTTTTCAGGAATTAACAGTTTCCAATAATGAATTAAGTAGAAGAAATATAGATAAAAGACAACGTTCTCCAAGTATTTCTCCAACTGCAAATTTATACAATTGTGATGAAAACATGGATGAAGATTATGATATATATGCAAGAGACAATATTTTAGAAAATGAGATAGATTTTTCAACTAATGCATGTTCTCAATATCAATCAGTGATGTCTAACTTAAGGAAAAGTGGTTTATCAACTAATCAAATGCCAAAAATGCACATCAAAAATGATAAAGTTACTACAGCTCTTATTGATGAAGATAAGATTGTTAAAGATTGGTTATTAGATGATATGAAAGAAAAAAAGCATGTATCGAAAAAAATGCGAACAAGTTATGAAACAGGAACTTATTCAAAATCTAAAGAAAAAAGAAAATTAAACCAATCAAAATTACCAAATATCACAACTTCTGTTGTAAATAATGAAATAGAATATTCAGATATTCATAATACAGAAACAAGCGCAGAAAATTGCAAAGACTTAAGTCAAAATATAACAGAAAATGCATCTAAAACTGCTTCAAAATCAATTTTCTGTTTAAAAGTTAAAATAGAAGATAAAATGATTTTAATTCCAGTTAACGATCTCGAATTGAAAATCAGTTGGTTAGAAATTGAGGCCTCTAGACGATATTACGATTTAATTGGTAAAAAACCACATTTGTTATTAAGTACTTCTGATGGAGCAGTTCTTTCATCTTCAGATCCAATTGGCTTAGTCCTTACAAATTATGAAGAAGTGATTGCAATTGTTAAAAATTGGGAAATACCTCTACTTACTGAACGTTTTAAAGAATTTTGTGGTGACGCTGGTTTAAAATATCAATCTATGTTAAGAAAATTACAAATGACAGAAATATCTGGAGAGCTTTCCATTGAAAATATAAATTTCAATATTAAATTAGCTAAACCTTTATTTTCTGCTTTGCAATATCAAGAAAATATTAAAGTATTGAATATTAGTGGTTGCTTTTTAAACGATGAAGCAATAACACTATTAGCATCATCATTGGTTACTTTACGTCATCTTATTGTGTTAAGTTTAAGATGCTGTGGATTAATGAGAACTGGTATTCAAAATATTTCTAAAGTTTGTTTTATTGAAAGTGCAGAAACTAAACCATTACAAAATTTAGAAAAATTGGATATTGCATATAATGCAATTGGACCAGATTTTGTTCCAATTACTTCTTTTTTTAAGTATTGTTCTCTATCAATATTAGATATAAGTGGATGTAATGTGGAAAGGTGTATTTTTCAAGATAGAAATTTTCTTCAAGAAATGAAAAATAATCTTCAGGAACTTTATTTAGCAAACAATAAATTAGGAATATCAGGTTTAAGAGAATTATTTACTAATTTTTATGTTGGTGAATTAAGAAAATTGGATTTATTCTCAACTATAAAATCTAGAGAAAGAAATATTGGAGAATTATTTAAAGAATTCCTTCCTCAAATGACAAATTTGTTGCATCTTAATCTTAGTGATTGTTCTTTACAGAATGAAGACATGAAAGAAATTACAGAAGCCATAACTTTCTGCAAAAGTTTGCAATACTTAAATTTAAGTGCAAATCCAAGATTAAATGCCACATGTATTAAACATCTTTTGCATTCTTTAAATGATAATAATATTCCAATAACTCACTTAAATTTATCAGGTTCTATTAATTGGGACTGTGATATATCAGAGATTTACTTTACTTTTAGTCATCAATTGAATTCAATAATATTTACAATTACTGAGAGGTTAGAAAACTTTTTGAATCAAATGAATACAATTTGGAAACGAGTTCATGGTAAAAATGCAAAGTGCATCGAAGGACCTGGAAATATCATAGAATTTACATTGGATGTTACATTTTAATCACAAAGAAAAATTTAATTTAGATATTTAGGACTCAATTGAATTACTAGTCCAATTTTATAGGTTTTTAAACATTAAATTATATGAAAATATTTTTTGCACAGAAGTCATGAACCATTTTTTTCAATGTTTATTATTATTTTTTTAAGAGGAGATGATAATTTTATTTTCATTATAAATTTAAATGTATTTAGTATTACATATAATTTATGGTTTGTTATGCAATTTTAATTTATATGAAAATGATGTAAGTACTTCATTTAAAATATAACAAATTTTGTTACTCGACATTTGTAGAATATCTTGTTTTTTTTCTCGGAAATTATACTAATTAATTATCTATCCACTGCTTTTCCAGCAAATAATTCACTTCAAATTCACCAACACTTAATTTTTTGCTGAGTTTAAAATTTGTTTATTTTTACAAATGTTTTCAACCTGGTCTGCACCATAATTGCTAATACTGTATTGTGTTGTGTCCTTTGTCAACATTGTATCTATGCTCTCGCAGACATACTGCCAGGTTTCTTCTAGTCACACCCAAATAATCTTTTTCAATTCCTAACTGTTGATTTTCAAATGGTATTTTATTACTACAGCCTTTCTCACCCCCACCCCCTTCCCTCTTCCATAACACAGGTTGTACCAAAAAGTGATACCTGTCTTACTACTACTACTACACACCCCAGTTTTCTCCTTTTTTTATACTGTCTATCATTCCGTAGTAAGCTATAGATATTGGGTACTCTTTTAGACCATATAGCTTTTCTTATAGACCATTCTCAAAATTTTATAAGAAACTAACTCATTAACCACACCTCCTAAATGCCTATTGTATGTGAATTTGTTAATTCCTTCTGAGGTGGTATCTTTTTTGCCTTTATTTTCTCTGTAACCTTTGATCAATCCTTCAATTGTGGCAGTTTTGTAACCCACAGTTGTTGCAACATTTAATTCTATTAATCTCCTTGAGATGGTACAGTATAAAAATGCTCTTATGATGAGTGCTTTAAACGGTGATAATTTATATTTTTATGGGTTGTTGGACAAGCAAGATGGTATGTAGAGAGGAACATGTGTGGGTTTTAAATACACACCCATGTGTATTTTCCTTATTTAAATCTTATATCAATGTTCAAAAAATGAAGATGAGTACAGTTCTTCCTTGATAGTCCGACGTTTTTTAATCCGACATGCTCAGTAGTCCGACGCACTTCCCGTCAAGGTACCCGTCCCCGTTATGTGTCTGCTTACACAGAAGCATGTCGCGACGTTAATCTCCCCATCCAATTCTTACATGATGACACACGTTTCGTGTGTTTTCTGTGAGCAGTTATGTTCGAACAGTTGGAGTAGGGAATATTGTAAGCTACTTCTAGCAAAACAATGCAAAATATGTAATCATTTTTGGTAATCCAACACCCCTTTGGTCCCATACCTGTCGGACTATTAAGGGAGAGCTGTATAGCTTTTTGTTCCACTTTTAGTTTTAAACCATGATCATTATTTTGGATTGCAAGTAAAAATTCTTAAATTTGTCAGTTATTTTTCAAAATTATAAATACGTCATTGACATATTGTTTGTAGATTATAATGTGTTCAAAAAAATCTTTGAGGATGTCTTTTTCCAGCTCATTTAGCACTAGTTCACACAAGAGTCCTGACATAGGACTTCCCATTGGGACACCTTTCTTTTGTTTGTATGTCACCCTGTTGAATCTAAAAAAAAGGATTCATAGCACATCAAGTCTGCTAGATTATTTATGTCCTCTGAGTATGTCGATAACATCGGATTGTGTTGAACCATGAATTCGATGAGTGCATTGTAGCAAGATGCTAGATTAATAGATGTGTACAGATTTTCAAAGTCCATTACAGTGCCTATTTCATTGTTCATTAAAGTTAGGTCTTGTAATTCTTTTACTATCTATTTGGATCATGAGCAACATAATTACTGTGTTCTAGTTGTTAAGAAATATACTTTTTTAACCACTTCTCTAGTACATGTGTTAGTACGTTACATTTTTTCACCAATGGTCTGATCTTGTTCTGTTTGTATGTTCGAATGGAAAGATTCTAGGCATCTGTGGGCTGGGGTTATGTCCTCTTTTCAAGAATGTTGTGACAGATGCAAGTAGCATTTTTTTCAAGCTTTTTAACTTTTTTGTCAGTTAATGTAACTGTCTTTTCATCCAAAATCTTGCATTCAGTTCTAATATATTCCTCAATGGCTTCATCGTAATGCCTCTTTTTATGATTACTATTTGTTTGGTTTTATCTGCCTTTGTTACAACCAACTGATTTTTTGTTAGCCATTCTTTTGTATACCTTACATTTAACATTTAACTGTTCCTTTCCTTTTTGCTCATGTGATCCCTTTTCATTGAATACCATTTTCCATCTAAAATAATCCTCTGCATTACTAAAACCCACCATTCCTCTCCATTTCAGCCATTGAAGTTTGCCACATACTTTTGTTGTTTGCAACGTAATTGGGCCCGTTCTTTAACACCCTCTCTATATCTTTTCAGTATTTTTATCTGGTTCCAAAGTACCGGTACATATGGTTTTATATCCTTTTTCTTTCTGTGCAGGGCTTGTTTCTTTAGGATCCAATTCATCTTTCTGATATACAGTAGACCCCCCCTTATAACACTGTAGATAATTCCATGTTGTACGAGTCACTTAGATTTTACAAATACGTGAACCATTCACAGCCCGGCACACGTATTTGTAAAATCTAAGTGACTCGTATAACATGGAATTCATATAACATGGAATTATCTACAGTGTTATAGGGGGGTCTACTGTACTTTCTTTTGAGGCTATCTTGTACCTGGTCTGTTAGTTTTACTGCACTGCTATTGATTTCTTTTAATCATTCTGGATTTTCTTGGTACTGTATATTCTATCTTCTAATTCAATAAACTCCTTTAGGATTCCATACTACTAGTTTTTTAGAAGCCTAATTGACTTACATAAACATGCTTTTTTGGAACTTTCTCTTTAATGCATTGCACTTTTTGGGATGCTAATTCTATATATACACATTGGAAACACCCTTTTGTCAGCACAATTGTGACACTCGGTCGACGACAACAGATTTGACTCCCGATTGTAACCATGGACCTGACACATTTACTCACTGGATGCGACTTTCTTCCCAAACAGCTGTTATGAGGATTGATATTTCGGTTAAGTTAGGTCAAAATAGGCTAGGTCAGGTCTTTTGTACATATCTTATTCTAATTTACTATTTTTACTATAATAATTTACTATTTTTCTGTTTTTATATATGCCGAAAGATGTTCTTGGAACACTCACAAACAAATACATGCGCGCAAACCCAACATCACTGTACACGAAGATATACACCCTTTAAATCTTTATTCGAATTATCACACTCACTCACTCACACGTTAGCGCCTCATTCTCTATAATTCGACAAAATGAAACAACCCGAACACTCGCTTCTCACAAATCAAACCCCTGGGTTTTCGTCCCGGGAAGGGCAAACGCCAACATTAAAGATTAAAACACTTTACGTTGGCGGCCGAAGGGGCTCTGGTAATTACAATTTGCATAGATTAAATGGAATTTCAGACATTCGCATTAATAATTGGTTTGTGATGAATTTTTCTGTTAATCTCTGGAAATTTAGTATGGGAAGAAATTATCTGCGTACAAATCTCGCTAGTATTTCAGTATTGTTAACTCTTGCCTAAGATAATTAAAGATCTTTATGCTCTTATTTCATCATATTTGCAATATGGCAGCTGGTGATTTTTGGTTTTGTTTTGTTTATCGAGAGCACTAAGAGAGGACTGTTTTAATCTTACCCATCCCTGGTTTTTCAAAATCCATAATATGGGCTGACGGACTGCATGGGACGGGACTTCACACATCAGGTATACATCGTTCTGGGTTCTTTGATACCCCAAATTTGATCTCATGGCAATAGACTGAAGTCTTAACCGCTCAAACATCCGGCGGTCACCTTGTTATACTAGGTCTTAAAATTAACAGCAGTAGCATAAACAGTTTCTTATTGTACCCTAGACCAGGGGTCGGCAACCTGCGGCTTGTGAGCCACATGCGGCTCTTTGGATGTGAAGTTGCGGCTCTTTAGTTCCATACGCAAATATTATTTCTTTTATCAAAAAAAAAATTAAAAATCGTTCTGAATCGATTAACGAAGATTAGGCACCGATTCTATCTCTCAGCCACTTGTACTCGCTTTTCACCGTACCCCTCCCCCGTGACGCGTCGTCACTGTCGTCAATCCGTCGGAAGCTCTCGAATGACGCCGTCGTCGGATGTTTCTATTATCTAATTTGTTGTGAAAAACACTACTTATATATGAATAAATAGATATTTTTTCTTATGAATAAATAGATTAGTTTTTTTTTTTATCAAAAAACTTTATTTATGCGAGTACTATTTATTGTTGGCAAGAAAAAATTTTGTGGCTCTTTAAAAACTGAAATTTTGTAAATTGTAATTTTGGCTCTTCCGACTCAAAAGGTTGCCGACCCCTGCCCTAGACATTTCCACATAAAGTGTTTTTAGTTAGTCTGGAATGTATCATATCTCTCACATAATATATTATTTCGATGAGAAATTAATATTCGATGTACAGTACACCATTTTGTTCCTACTTAAGTATGACATATATTGAGAACGTTCTGTATTTAATAATAACAGATAAAATTTGATCCAATAATCTAGTGTCTTATATCAGGAGTCACAGTAGCGACTTTTCGGCAAGTAAAAAAGTCACTGACTGACTACATATACAGTTATCGAGGTTGCCAATTTTCGTGGATCGCTTACTCTTCCCCTTAAACACCTCTAGAAATTTCTAATATCTCGTCTCGTTCGAAAGAAAATTGTTTTCATAGGTAGTATGCAAAATTTCAAGATTTTGTATAAAACGGTTGCCGAAAAAGCAATTGAAAAGTTGAAAAATTTCTAGAAAAGCTGAATTTACTTTTCATTTTTCTTCATCCGGCACAGCAGACGCTCGTAGAGAAAAAACTACTGGATCCGGTAAGTTCAAATGTTAAACTTAAGCCTTTCTCGTTATCCGTAGGCTCTACACTCGGAATAGCATAGCTTTTTGATAGCTAGGAGACCGAAGAGCCGGCCTTAAAGATTGGCCAATACGCGCGCGGGGGAAAGAATGACTTTTATATCGGAAACTGGCCCCTATTCGGGTGTCATCGACGTGGTGAAAATCCGGAAAACTGCACGCTGCCAGCCAGTCCGAGGAGACGAACGAACTCCCAGTGTTCAAGGTCTAGTCCACTGAAAGTGCGGAGACGAAGATCGCTCGGTCACTGGTGGACCTAATGCATTTTTATTTAAATAATATATTTATAAATAAATGTGTAACCAAAAATGTAATCGAGTCAAATTTATGTAGCCCAAAAAGTAGCCAACGCGCGAAATGATATTTTTTACGCCAAACCAGGCCAAATTAAAAAATTGGTAGCCATATTTGGCAACATTGAATAATCCTAACGCGAGTTTGACGCCATCGCCGCGTTTCAGTTTCTAGTATTTAGTTAAAACACGTAAATTTAATAATTACTTGAATTATTAATAAATGTTGGAGATTTAGCGAATTAAAAACAGCAAACGTATCGTTTAAGACAATTTATCTTATATCCACTCTGGAAGTTTTATAAAAATTTTTATCCGCTGCGCGTCGTTGCGAGCGGTGATATTCTAAAGAAAGAAATGGCGGAAAGACCCGAAGATTTCAATTTACCTAACGCTGTGGTCACGAGGATAGTAAAAGAAGCTTTACCCGACGGAGTCAACGTGTCTAAAGAAGCTCGAGCGGCCTTATCGAAAGCTGCCAGCGTTTTCGTGTTATATACGACGTCTTGTGCCAATAACTTCGCCATGAAAGCTAAAAGGAAGACACTACTGGGAAACGACGTGCTGTCTGCGATGGAAGATATGGAGTTCGATAGATTTATCGAGCCATTAAAAGACTGTCTGAAGACTTACCAATTAGAAAAATCGAAAAAGGAAAGCGGCGCAAATAAAGGAAAGAAAAAACAAAACGTGACCGAAGAGAGTGTGGAAGAAGAAAATAGGACTTGTACTTTGCAAGAATCGACCGAAATAAATGATGAATAAGTTCTTACTGTCGAGTAAAGTCGTATTAGATGAGGAGTCATCTCCACCCATTTCGTGTGTTCGACTAACGACTATGGTTACGGTTGTTTGGGTCATAATAGAAAAACAAAGCTATTGTTAAAATTAGAGTTTGATATTTCATCATAATGTTTGTTTTAAAACTGCAAAATTGCACTTTTTCTAATTTTTTATGACAAATAACATAATCCAAGTTCTTCAATCATTATGAAATAGAAATATGTTCATACTGTAATTTAAAAGATGAAATTAAAATTTTAATTTTTTGAAATACTTAATCCGTACATATGTTTATTCCACTTAATTATGTATTGTTTAATATATAACAAGTGTGGAAGGATTCTTGATATAAGTGCTCGATACAATATTTTAAAGAGAGTTTTTATAACTTTCGAAGCAATTTTACGTACGTTGGAACAATATTAATTTCGTGATAATAAATGAAAACAAATTATCAAATAGATATTTTTGCATGGATGTTTCTGTAAATTATATATTTTGGGTTACTTGTTAACTTGTTTGTGTAGAAACATAAATTAAAATACTTTTTTTTAAAACTTTTTGCATAAAGTTTAATTGTAAGATAAAAATATCTAAACTTCATATTTTTTTTTAATGGTTATGTTAGTTTATAGGAAGCGTAGCAAATTTCATTTATGGATGGTAATCGCACACTGTGAAGACTATTGTGTATATTCCTCGACAAGTTAAAGGAAACCGGAAACTAATTCTTGTTAAAAATTAATGCTTTTCTATTTGTATTTGGATAGCTGGATATATTGGTTGTTGAGGTAATATTTAAAACTCATAATTGGTTTATTTTAATGCATGCCCTCATTTCCTTAAGTAAATATATTTCAGATTTTCAATAATTTTCTCAAACATTCTTAATTTTATTACTGAAAGCCTTATCATTTTGTTGAGAAGACTAATCTTATTCCCATTAATTGACCACAAATTTTCATCACATTTTTCAATTAGATTTCTGTTTAAAAAACAAATGTTTTTTTAGTTTTTACACAACTAGTAGATTTTTGTATTGATCCATTATCTGAAATCTGATACTTCTTTGTGATCCAATCAATTTAATTACTACAACTAGTACCTTATAAGTATTTGTTTCTTTTAAACCTTAACAACATTTAAACTGTACATAGTAAATTTAAATCTACTGAAGTAATACCATATTTTACAGTATATAAGATGTGGTTTTTGTCCAAAAGTACCCGAAAAATTGCCATGTATTATGTGTGAAGTAACAATCTCCCATAGGTTAGTTAATGAATTTTCTTATATTTAGGAAAATGGCCTTCAGTGGTTACAAGTAACTTTTACCTAGTCCAACTCTAAACAATAACACTTTTATTCAAAACATTATTATTATTATTATTTATTATTGCAATGGCTTAACAGCTTTTGCATGCTTTCATATAGAATCTTTTAATTGTAAATGACTTTTTTAAACTACTAATTTTTCCTGATAAATAAAAGTGCATTCTAATTTTACTTTATAAACAGAATACAGTAAAAAATTTGGAGCTAAGTATCAAAAGTACAGGATAGTTTAAATTATATACAGTACTATTTTCCTTAAATATTTTAAGTTGCAATGGGAGTGTATCTTATATGGCATAAAATATGGTGGTTATCGTGAGTAGATTAATTTTTCTTAATAATTTTCTTTAGAAGCAAAATTCAACACCTTTTATATTTTTAAAGCATTGGCTTTGCATAAAATCTGAATGCACGTTTTTAATTTTCTGAGTTTTATGTTTACAGTTAATAAAACAAAAATCAAAGTAGATTCATATGTAAGTTTGTCTTTATTCATTGAAAGTATTCAAAGAAAATTCAATGCTTCTTGATAATAGTTCAATTAATAGATGACAAAAATCAGATGGGATCATCAAGTTATTTTCTAAGATTTTGGAAACTTGTGTTCTTTAATGTAAAGTGACCAGATGTGATAGTGTAGAAATAGTGTAGAATGCCAGACACTCAAAAAAAAAAAAGCTTTACAAAATGAATTACAAAAAAATAGTCTCTTTTATCATAACAATAAATGGCTATACCAATAATAATCACAAGTTATATTAGATAAAGTCAGATGGAGCAATAAGGTGAGAAATGAAGTCCTTAGAATGGGTTAGAAAAGCATATTAGAGACAAGAGGCAAAAAGCTAGTTGGATGGGACATGTGATCCGAGAGAAAGGTTACGGAAGGAATGGTTGCAGGCAGAAAGAAACGAGGAAGACTTAAAATGGTAGATGAATTTAAAGAGGGTAATTATAAGGAACTAAAGACAGGAGCATAGGATAGAGTAGTGTGGAAAAGAGGTGGTTCTTACTGGGCCTGTTTTAACTATCAGAAAACTAAAAAAGAAGATTGATTTAGATCATACACTTTACAGCGGATCTTTGCTCTAGGTTCAGCTATCCAGAATCTCTTCAATGAACAGAGGATGGTTGAGCTTATAATCAAATCAGTTTACATTGATTTTTATAATAAAACAAGCAGATATGCCTGGTGTTGCCTGCACGAAAAAAATAAGGACAAACATTACCATTAAACTATATATATTACCAGCATTTATTTATTCTGACATTGTCACAATGCCGGGCTGCAATTTTAATCATATTTTTAATTTATTTAATTTAAAATGTATGCTATCCACCTCCAATTATTAGTAGTAGCTTGCCCCCGTACATCATACTTTTCCTTTAACAATAGAGTCGTGCCAGTCATCTAACACTTTTCAAGGAAAATTTTTGAATTGAAATAACGTGACTTTCGGAAGTTCGTGTATAGTTAATCTGGACCTCCTGCCCCTAAGGTTTCCATATGTGGTCTCGGTTTTCATCTCTGTAACTCCATGGGATTAAGGAAGGACAGACAGACACAGTGGAAATTTATAGCTCTATTATTTTTTCAAATTGCAGCCACATATTATTTGTTCTCTCAAGCTAAATGTAACAATGATAGATGGAAAAATTAACAGTTGGTTGGCAGATACAGTCACATTTGTGGAGCATTACCTAAAACAATGAACGACATAGATGTATCGCAACGGCCTGTAAACGAAAAAAGTTTGGATTTTGGTACATCCGGCCTCCGTGTCTGGATAAAGGTCTTGGAATGCATTTTGCATGTTGTCTATAGGCTTGACGTCAGAAAATGGCAAATTAGATAAACTGACAGAGAGAGTAGAAGCAAAGAAAAAGGAAATTCGGGATAAATTCCGTAGAGAGATGGGACTTTTAATTGCCGTGCCTAAACCTGGTTTTGGGACAGGTAATGATGGAAATGCTGCCGTAACACCAGAAATTATCGGAGTCGACGAAAATTTAATTTTAAGATTAAATATTATTTTGATAGCCACGGATGAAATGAATACAAACTTATTTGAAAATTACTGAAAAGTAACTGCAAAATTATATATATAAAAATACGCTCGGTATTACATGCCCCAAAGTCTCTATATGATTTTGGTACTGTACTGTACAAGGGGAATGGCTAATTAGTAAAGCAATATTGTCCATAGGCCAAATGACCGAAGATGCCCAAAGAAGCGCGAAATATTTGAAAGCGTTTAATTTCAGGAAATTTAGTAAAGAAGAAACAATGGAAGATGTGATGCACATGCTTTTCATTTGAAATGAGAAAATAATTTCGCTCGACCAGAGCACAATTGATAATAGGCCATTTACTGTCTTTGCAAATATTGGCTTTCCTGTCGAGCATCATTGCGAATCATCATATGGTATGGAAAATATGTCAGAAATGCACGCATATATTTACGCACGATATTAAAATCACAGAATTAATTTTTAAATTTTAATATTTAAGGTTCAATTTTTTATTTGTAATTATTATTAAGCTAGAGTGAGAAATACATTTCTTATCAAAAGATTTGCATATAAAGTACTGTATTAATTCGTAGCTCAAAATGATAGATTTAAATCACAAATAACACACCGTCTTTACTATTATAACAACTGTAATTAAATGTAAGGAAAAAAACGCAAATATTTTTAAAAACGTCCTTGATTTTCCACTAAAATCTTTATTGTATGCGATGACAATATGTAAATAAAAATGAAAGAATGCTCTCTCCTAATTAGCCATTGATAATCAATTGAATCGAACTTAATCGATTTATTGATTTTAAAGGTCCTAAAATGTAAGGTTTTAGCAAATTTGCGTTATTAACAATTAAATCTTATCATTTTATTGTTTATTATTCGCATTTGCTTGTAACAAAACTTTAATTTCTATTTAAATACAAATAGGCGCTTATTTTTTTCATAATTCCCGCCCTTATTAATATCTGATTACGTCTCGTATTGTTTCGAGATGAATTATTACGTAGGAAGTTAAACAAACGTATAACCAGACAATAAAAGACTTATATAAATGGTTTATTATTTATCATTTATTGGGAAACAATTGCGTGTTTTATAATCAGACATTAGAGGAAAATCGATATTTTGTTAGGCGAAATTCAGGCTAATGTACGGTGGCCGTCGCTGTCGTCCGATCGAAGACGAAGATTCAAACGGGACGATGAGAAACCAGTGAGATGCGACATGTTGCTGAGAAGTTGGCGTATAATATTTGTTTTATCTCTCTACATCCTTACTCTAATATGTTATCTGGGTCCGGTATTCGTTTCCAACTGGTGGATGTCGGGCCAGGTGATGAAGCTGGATCCTAATCATATGACTAGACGTATCATCAGCCTTTGTAATTGTGTAGCTGCAGGTATCTTCCTTGCCATGTGCTTCCTCGGTCTTATTCCTAATGTCCGAGATGATTTCCGCGAAATATTGCACGAATTTCATTGGAATTGGCATGTTTCGGTCGGAGAATGTGTAGTGGTGTTGGGTTTCTTTTTCACTCTCACTCTAGAACAGTTACTAGTCTGCTGGAAAGAGAGGAAACTGTCAAATAACGAAGATGAGAAAGATGAGGTGCAAACACTTCTAGACGAAAAGGAAATGGATAATTACGGTGATACGGAATTATCTACGATCAGTGCTATCGAATATTCCGATAAACCCTGTAATGGAGACATGCATTTGGAACTGGTTCCCGAAGAAATAAAAAATTATGGAACGCAGGCGGAGGTTGTGGTCACTCCGGGCGGTCACTCGCATCTGCCCGTTTTGCTGGAAGAGAATAGTGGCATGAGATTCTTCCTTTTATTGCTGGCAATCAGTATGCATTCCATATTTGAAGGAATAGCGTTAGGCTTACAAAATAATATTTCTCGGGCGTTACATCTTTTTGTGGCCGTGCTGATACACGAGTGCTTGGTGGCGGTGGCATTAGGTGTAAATTCTGCCTCCGTGCAGTTGTCGATGAGAAAAAATGTCAAGTTTGCCATTGCTTTTGCCGCCACCATCCCCCTGGGTGTGTTGTTGGGAGTGTCTATAGGTCACGCCCCGGGTCTGATGGGTCGAGCCGTGTCTGCATTTTTTCAAGGTTTTGCGGCCGGAATCTTTTTACACGTAATCTTTCAAGATTTTCTCCCGGTAGAACTTTCGAATAAGAAAGATAGAATGCTCAAAGTCCTGTTTTTCTTCCTTGGTTTTGCAATTTTGACTGGCGTAATAGTATTGATAAATGATCGTTGAATATTTAATTAAAATTAATGCATGTTATATTGTGAATGTAATTGAGAAATATTTATTTTAACGAAATAACATTTCATTGTGATTTAATTTGTTAACATATTTATTGTTGAGTGGATTTTATTAAAATTTAGATCTTGTGGTAGTTGAAGTTTTGAATGTTAGTTTTAAAATTATTAATAATTAGAGAATACATTTAGTAAAGATCTATACAATAATAGATCATTTTAAAATATTTTATCCCATTACTATTGCTGTCAATATTTGTAACTTAGCTGTGTTTGTTTTAACTGTAGTCATGTATGCAATAAGTATACATATCAGTGTTTGTAAATGCTGTAGCTATAGCAAAGTAATTTTTTTTAGAGTACAAAACATTCAGTATTATAAATATGTCATTCCAAAAACTAAGTTTACATTAATGGCCAGTAATGTATTTTATGAAATTTTATGTATTGTAAATGTGTATATAGATACTGGCATTCCTTGTACAGTATGTAAAAAATTTGTTAAGTTTTGAAATATTTACACTTTGTTTCATATTAAAGATTTTTTCCTAGTTATGAAAAGTTGTGTTTATTTAATGCTTTCACATCATTGTTTGTATATAATTAATTTTAATTAAATTATTTTCTGTTCAAATATAAAATAGCTGGCAATACATTATTTACATATGAAAAAAAGACAATAAAATAAAGGTACATAAAATGAATATGTACCATAATTACATCATTTCCTTGATTTTCATTTATAGATTACTTGAAGTGACCTTAAATTGTATTTAGTTGTAATTTGTGTTAATAGCCATTGAATATTTAATTATATATTATACAATATCCAGGAACAATTCTTGGGTTAGGTGATTTTCAATTTAATTGAAAATCACCCAACCAAGATTTGTTCTAACAAACAATTATAATTATTACAGACAACTTTCTTGCCATAACGCCTCCTTCCTTTATTAAGCCAACCCAAAAGCTGAGGTCCACAATTGTTTAGAAAGTTGTGTTAGCTTGCTAATAATTTAAAATAGTAATTATTATTGTAAAATTTAGCAATAAAGCATCTCAATATGATCACTTCCATTGTCATCTTGCACCTAGTAGCAGTGTACTTGACGTAGGTATAGCTTAAATTTGCATAAAAATGACAAAATACTATTGAGAGAGTTTTGCAGAAAATATCATTGCTATATTAGTGGTTAATAATGTTTTAATTTGTTCTTTACTACTGCTGATAAAAGCAATTTTTTGTATCATTTCCATGCCAGAAGTATACAGTTAATTAAAGAATGAACTATAGTTATTCTCATTTTGAATTATATTATTAAATCCTCAAAAAAAATCCATATATGCATGTCATACATTTATAAATAAACTTTATAACTAATATTGGTGTTGTAAGAATTTACATACCATTTACTGATTTTTTTTAAATATAAAAAGTGTTTCAGCTATGTTTTTAATTTTCTGATAAAGTGTTTCTTACTGCTTTATATATTAAGCAGTAAGTAGTGAGTACACTCATGTTCAAAAAGTAAGCACAACCATTAATTGACCTATATCAGGAACTAATGATAACAACAACGTGAAACTTAACATACAATAAACTTAATATTGTATTCTTTATGCAACAAAACAATTTAAATTACATCAATTCAAAAATAAGAAAAATTACTAAGCATTGTTGTAAATCTTTTTACACAGGAAATTATTAATATGCGTGTGGTTGACTCCTAAACGCACACATATAGTGATTGCTGGTTATAATGTTTATGAGCTCTGTTCTGAAATGTTCTTGGAGGAAGCTGATGGGATGCAACTCATCTCCTAGAGCATCCCACAAGTTCTACAGGAGTTAGGTCCCGAGATCTTGCTTGCCATCCTATGTGATGAATATCTTCATTGTCAATAAATGACAGTGACTTGCTTAGCCTTACATTCATGGTCATTATCATTCATTAAAGTGAAATCTGCATCCACAGCACCTTGGAAAAGTCTCACTTGAAATTCCAAAATTTTGTATGTACCTTATTGCAGTAATGACATTCCTTACAACAAATATGGAGCTCAGTTTGGCCAAACTGAGCTTCACATTTTTGTAGTAATTGGACTGGTTTATAGTATCATGACTCATTATGCTTAATACCACCACAGGCCATGATAATTCAGTCAACAATTCTAAATCAGTGAGAATTGTTCTGTAGACTGACTGTACCTGAACTTTTCAATGAACAGAACATTGTCCCATTCATTCAAAGTCCAATGTCAATGTTCTTGACACCATCTTAAACACATGCACAATGGTCAATGGAACACAACACACTGGGCTTCTGGCATTTGCCCGAAGCTTTCTGTATACAATTTGTTGTAAAACTCTTAATACCAGAGGCTGTAGACAGAACTGCAAAAAACTGCCTACCAGACATTCCTCTGTTACAATGTGCTGTAAACATTAAATAGGGATCCTGATTAGTAGTAATTCTTGGACATTCTGTTACTGGTTGATATCCAACATCCTGTTTATTGAAATCTGGCCAAAAGCCTGGATATAAGAATCTTATACATTCTGAATGTGGACACATCTGTCTGAGACTAGCCTACTTCTAGCCTTCCAATAATTATTCCTTTCATCTATGTGGTGTCTTTGTGACAATATCACTGTCAATATCATACAGTAAAACAGCAAGAAACTGTTCTTGATGGTTAAACTGAAACAAAAACAATGCCATGCTATAAGGAACCTGCATATTTTGCATAAACTTATGTTTTTCTAATGAAACATTTGACTGCAACCCAAGCACTATTATCTGGGAACATTAACATAAATTTTCTGCTGTTTATTTGTTCTATCAAGAATTGGATGATTATGCTTATTTTTTAGGACATGAGTGTATCAATTCTCAAGTTATTTTTCTTTAACTATTCATAAGTATTATTTTAAATATGGTATTTTTATATAGTAATGGATAATGGTAATTCAGAAGACAAAGCAGTAATACTTTCAGAAGGAAAAAGTAGAAAAATGAAAAGAAATCCCATCAAGTGGAAGAAACTGAAGAAAAATTCTGATGAATGTGAAAGGTTTCAAACCACCCCAAAGATTTCTTGTAACCATAAAAAAAAATCTACTGGTACTAGTTTTTGTGGAGTATATAATCTAATGATGACATAATCCACTTTCATAATAATCTGTGCAGAGATGTACCACAATTCTTTCCTTTATTTCAAGTCAGCCATTAGAAAGATCTAGAAAAGCTGATGACACTAATGGAGTTAAACATACTGTGACTAAATAATACAGGATAAGTATATTTGAACACATTTGTATCATTTTGCCATAGGGAATTTTTTTAAATAATGGTTTAGAAAATTCCTAGTAACACATTTAGATTGTTTTCAGATCCAAAATTCACTTGGATACAATATAAGGATCTGCTCTGCTGCATTTCACAGTATTTGCGGCATTTCTAAGAAAGTAAGAAATCTTATCCAATATCATAGATTATACAATTCCTTATGCCCTGAAAGAAGGAATGGGACAAGATTAAACCAGCATAAATAATAAAGCAGAAAGCAAAAACAAAAGAGTGATATGAACTAAGATTATAACTTCAAATAATGTTTTAAAACATTGTAAAACATTGAAATTTTTCCCTTCTTATTTTGTACAAAGATCCAGTCATGCTTGGAAGGAAGTTATTACTAGCAATACTAAGTATACACGAAATGTGGAAACTTATTCAAGATGGGTATGAAATTGATTGCTATAAAGCTACACCAACTGCTGTATAATATCTGGCTTTTTAAATTGATTGCTGTTCATACTGGTTATATTATTGGATACTTAGAGTTTGATCTTTCATTTGGTTCACCATGTAAGGATACTTGCTCATTTTTTTAAGCCAAAAAATAAAAATTTTAACTAAAAAATGATACAGAACTATCTGAATAAAGTTTATTGTGTTAAAAAACACAGTAAACAGCTGAAAAATAAAAAAATTTTAATGTTAACTTGATTTTGTGTTAAACAGTTGTGTTATATGAAAAAGTTTGTTGCATTAGCACATGTTTCATTTGCTTATTTCAGCAACATTAGCATTAGCTTAGGACAAAGTAAGAGAAAATTGCATGAAAACATTATCATATTCCATTTTAAAAAATCTTAATTGTCACAGCATACACAGCAAAAAAACAGTTATGAAGTAAGTTAAGAATCTAAAATATTATTAAAGCAAATTGAAATTAGTTTTAAATATTCTGAGATTAGAGATGAACAGACCATAAAAGTAAAGTTCATAGCTCTATCTGCTGGTTTTAGAAGCTATCTCCATGGCTCTACAAGCTGGTTTTAGAGCCATAAAGATGTATTTCCAAACTTTTATCCCTTCATTTCTCATGTTCTATATCAGAGGTCGCCAAACTTTTTTCACAGCAGGCCAGATAACCAAGAGAACGACGAGCGCGGGCCGCATAACCATTTTGTTCAATATAGTATACTGAATACACAAAAAATAAAGACAACCAACATATTTCTTAACCAATACACAAACACAATCACTGTAACAAGCTCATAATTGCTTTTCATACAAACTTCATTGCAGAAGATACTTATACAAAAAGCACTCCGATACCTAAAGTCGCCAAATTTTTTATTTCGCTGATTTTCCTAAAAATTATTATTGTCAGATGTAAAAATCAGATTGGACTTCTGCATTTATACTTACAATTATTCTAATTTTTTAAGCATAGTAAGTTTATCTGCAAACTACGATATTTCCATATAAATAATTACATTTTACCTCATTTGTGGTACAGTGTGAAGCGGGCCATAGTTTGGTGACCGTTCTATATGATGTAAATTTTCTAAATTCATTAAGGATACTTTAGGTGTCCTTAGGGACTCCAAAAGTATCTATAATGAATTTAGTTTTCATTTTGTATCCATAGTGAAATATCCAAAAAACTGAGATTGCAACTCTAACCATGTTAGCTGGGAAGAATATTACCTTTTTGTAAAGTTTTTACTTCCTTCTTTATGTCCATATGGAAATAAATTCTTTGATAGTTATTATTTTAAAAACTAATATTGATTATTAACACTATAAAATTTCAAATAAATCAAATTTGGCATCAACTGTTAAAAATATTTCCTCCATGTATTACATCTGTACTTCCAGAATTCTAAGACTTACTTTTTTAAATCCATTTTTATTTGTTCAAAACTTTATTAAAAAATTAATAAGGAACTCGAGGAAAAACTTCAAGATAAAAAACCCTCACCTTAAATTACTCCATTAAGTATTATTTAATGAACAAAAACGTTTTAGACCCAGTTGATGAGCCGTCAGTTGTTGAATACTCAATGGTCATTGAATTTTTGTACGTTCAGTGACCGTTGAGTATTCAAAAACTGGGTCTAAAACATTTTTGTTCATTAAATAATACTTGCTGGAGTAATTTAAGGTGCGAGTTTATTTGCTTCAAAGCAACAATCACAAGTCATTGCAAGTAGACAACATGGTGCATTAGGCACCATTAACAGACATTTTTGTCTATATTGCTCAACAGTCATATCAGTTCAAATGGATCTTGCTGGTAATGAGCATCAATTTAAACTCCTTTTTATGTTTATAATGTATATTATTGTATTTATATAGGCAAAGAGCATAGAAATAGAGCTGCCAAATATTATCTATTTCATATCATTTGTACAGTTATTCTAACTTGTTACTTAACAAAAGTTTTTTAAAATTTTTTATTTTATAGAAAAAACTTAAATTTTTATTTCAAACCTGCACGTCTTAGAATTGAGGAAATAAAGTGTTATGAAAACAAAAATAATAATTATAATTAATATAAAGACATGCTCCTAATTTATTTTTGCTTATAATTATGCACATAAATGATAATAATTCTGTAATAAAAGTCATTCTTAGTTACATGCTTATCAGAAAGATGAATAACATTAACCATGTTTATCTTATTTATTTTATTATTAATATATTAAAAACTAAAGAACAGAAACAGAGTGAGATATAAATTTATATTATGTCAGTTTTTTCTAATATAAATTTATATTTCAGAATTTTAAAATAAGTTTAAACATGTTTTTCGATGCGTTCCCAATGTTCAAATTGTACTGGTCAAAAGCCTGAGGAAGACCACAATTATGGTCAAAAACGTTAGTTTCAACTAAATTTGTTCTTACTGGGATATAAAAAGGTTCTAGTGTGTTGATCAGTTTTTTGGTTGATAATTTAAAAATATAATTTTTCTTTTAGGATTTTAAAGGTTATCAATCCTTCTGTCAAAAAAATAGATTGGATCAAAGATTTTTCTTTAACACTTTTTCAGAACAATAGACTTTTAGCCAAGTACTGGTTTCATTTTTGTTCAAATTAGACAGGCTTAATTCTCGAGAGCATTAACTAACATTGAATGAATAACATTTTGATATGAACTATTGATTAAAAAAATTACAAAGATTAGATTGGATTTGAACCAGAATTTTTCAGTGAAAGAACAACTTATAGCATAGCCATCTGGCTGACATAATAAAAATGATTCTTTGATTAAACACAAGGCTAAAAATTTAGTGCTATCATTTGTTTAGACTTTGATTCAACTATAAGAATAAAATAAAATGTTTCAAAAATATTTAGAAAATTTGTAACCATTTAACATTTATTCCAATATTTTTAGTATCTGCTTTTTATTTAAAGTCTTAACAGAAAAATATCCTTGGCAATGAATCATAATTCATTATTTATAACAAATTTACAAATCAAATTAATCATTTATGTAACTTTTAAGTTCTTCTTCTTTTTTGTGCCTTTTCAATTAATACATATAATGGAATAGTCAAAACTGCAGTTTTTGTTATCCTTTTTGTTAGCTGGTCTTTGTGAATAATAACTTTACATCCAAGGGCTCCTGCCAAAGTGGCTAACCTAAAAAAAATTTTTTTTGAATTACATATTAATATAAAATATTCTTAATAATAAAAATAGAAATAGAAACTTAGGAAAAAAAAAATATTTTATCATATACATCACAAGTTCAATTTTATGATTTTGTCATTTTTAACAAATTGTATATATATAAATACTTTATTTCAGAGAACAAATAAAGTATGAAGGGTATTTGGAAAGTGGATTCTCATTCATAAAAAGAAAAAAAAAAAACAGAAAAAACATTTTGAACATTTTTTGTCATAAAAAATTTACACATATATTTATCTACTTTTCGACATAGTTACTTCCAAGATTGAGAAACTTTTCATATCATCATACAGGTCATTTTTACTCCTCATTAAAGAAGTCTGCTGCCAGATTTTTAATTTTGGATGATTAGTCTTCATTGCTATTTAACTGTCCCACTAAAAATCCTCCAAATGCAGAAACAGGTGGAAGTCGGTGGATTTGATGTTGAGGCTATTCGCTTGCGCCAGTATATATAGGTGGCGTATGAGTCAACCAAAATGGCTGCCACAAAAGATATAGTGTACGTGGCAACATACGAGAGTTACATGCATCTTGTCTTTTTAATATCTTTTCTCTCTGTAATCAAAACGTTTTATCCGCATTTGTGTCCAACATTAATCCTAGTTGATTTCGTAGTTGTTTAAGTCATGTTGATTACACTTTGTGACATTTTAGAATATGTGGGTGATAGAAAAAGATGTCTAATAAAAAGAGGAAATGCTTAAACATAACTTCGTATCTATCCACCTCTTATCAACTAATTCACTTAACTTTCACCAATACCTAATTTTGCTGAGCTTAAAATTCTTTTATTTTTACAAATGTTTTCAACCTATCTAATATAGGCCACCGTCACGTTTAATATTACAAATGTTACAAAATGGAATGTATTGTTTTTGAATATTTTACATATTTAAAATTTAAACAAAATTTAACTTTAAAATAAATTGAAAGAAGTGTGTATATTAAATAAATAAAAAGTAAATAAACAAATAAAACATAGAAAACAAAGCTAACTATAAAGAAACAAGATTTAAGAGTTTTTAAATCCCATTCTTTTTTCTATTATATATTTTTATTTTATATACCCCAGCTTTCTCTTCCTTTTTTACGCTATCTTTATCGTTCTGTAGCAAGCTATAGATATTGGGTGCCCTTTTATGGATCATTCTCGAGTTTTTATAAGAAAAAGAGCACCCAATATCTATAGCTTGCTACGAAATGATAAAGATAGCATAAAAAAGGAAGAGAAAGCTGGGATATATAAAATCTCATTTGAAAATCAACAGTTAGGAATCAAAAAGATTATGTGGGTGTGACTAGAAGAAACCTAGCAGAATGTATGTGAGAACATAGACACAACGTTGACAAATGACACAACACAATATTAGTGATTATGGCATGGACTAAAGGAGCGATTGTAAAATGGGAAGAGGCTAGTCATTAAAATGGTGCACTCTGCATTCATTGCGTTGGAGATGGAAAAGGTGGAAATTTATAAAAGTAAAATGAAAAACCGTTGCTAAATGCTAGGGATGCTAATGCGCTTTCAACAGTATGGAAGTATATAATAAAAAAAAAATGGGTCTTAAAAAACCCTTAAATCATGTTTCTTTATAGTTAGCTTTGTTTTCTATGTTTTATTTGTTTATTTACTTTTTATTTATTTAATATACACACTTTTTTCAATTTATTTTAAAGTTAAATTATTTGTTTGAATTTTAAATATGTAAAATATTCAAAAACGATACATTCCATTTTGGAACATTTATAATATTAAACATAACAATGGCCTATATTAGACAGGTTGAAAACGTTTGTAAAAATAAAAGAATTTTAAGCTCAGCAAAATTAGATGTTGGTGAAACTGAACTGATAACTTCAGTTTTATTTCCCACTTTTTCGCAGTAATTTATTTTTTGGGAATGTGCGCATATGTACTGAGTTTGATGAACCTTTAGAGTTACATCCAAATTTACAGCAATACTTATTATTTACCATTGTAGGTTGAACACTTTCTAATTCTAACAGATAGACTTTATACCCATAGCAGCCACCATTATGTAGTTTGCACTAATACCACTAGATGTCAGATCTATCGTTAGCACAAGCGAATAGAGCAGTTGATAGAATATTTTCCACCAGAATTGTTCAGCAATAGACTCATTTGAGTGGCAATGTGTGGTCATGCATTATCATAAAAAAATACAATGCCAATGCTCTTTAGATCTCACGATTTGTTTTGAATAGCCTGTCATAACTTTTTAAGATTTTACAATTCCTATCTGTGTCTATTGTTGCTTATGATTTAGAAATTCAATCAGGAAACACTTGTCACAGTTGACAGGGTCTTTGATCTTTTAGCTCATTCTGACATAATTATAATATAAACAAATATATTTAATGTTTCTTTTTTTTACCTTCTGAGATAACAATGTGTTGGAAAAACTCAAAATGTCTTATCTTTGTGAACTGTATTGTATTGTTTCATGTAAGTGTGTTTTTTAACATGTTAACATGTTTAACATTGCTAAAGTATGAACATCATTGTTTGATATTTGTTCTGTACTATAATGTAAGTAAACTCATGTTCTTAAAAAATATATTTTCTCTCTTTTATAATGTAATATAGTGGAAAAAAATTTTTTTCTTCAAAAAAATGGTAGCACTTATTCCAACTGAATTATTCTATGGTAGCACTTATTCCAACTGAAGGACTTTTAAGTCCAAAATGTACATTTTGGAGAAAAATGAAATATAGCATGAAGAATATCAGTGTGTCAACCTATGACCTGTGTTGTGATTGTCCTTTAAATATAATCACATTGTTATTGCCTATATGAAGAAATAACGATATGTTTAATAACATTTTTAATAGTATGTAATAATATGCTATTGAAAAATGTAAATCAATATGAAAAATTAAAAGTATCTATCAGTTATATATAAAATGATTATCTATAATTTTTTTTTTAATTATTATTAGTAAACTTTAGTAGTTTTATATAATTTTAATACCACTGACAATTTAAGTCTAATAAATATAAATATTATAAAAGAAAAAAATTATTAATAAAAGTATATATTATATTATTTCCTCATAATTCTTCTATAGATATTATATTCTATAAATATTTATTATTAAATACAAACCTGTTTATAGGCATCTTCAGATCTGGTTGAATTTGATTTAAATTCACTTCATATTCATCCACAAATAAAGCAAGAACTAATGCATAAGCAGCTAATTTATCTTTCATTTTATTAGGAAATGATCTGAAATAATAATAAAAATTCAACATTACTAATTTAGGAATAATGATATTTATGTAACATAATATAAAATTAAAATAATTCCATTAGTCAAAAGAGATCCAAGACAAATGAATATAGATAATGGTAAAATCTTATATATTACATAGAGTATCCTAAATAATCATAATTCTAATCTCAGAGAAAATGCTTAATGAAAAAGACTGTAAAATCCTTAATCCATACATAAAAAAAGCTCTTTCACCTATATATTTCAGTTTCATCAATTTTTAATGGACAAGAAGGAATTTCCAGTTTATAAAAACTGATAAGGCCTAAAAATATTAAAATTAACATAAAAATACTCATTTTTATGTTCATTTTATAATGTTTTATTCATTAAATGCTGGCCACTACAATTAGAACTACTATATAATTACTTAGTGCAGATTTTAATATTGCCAATTCAGAAGCTATACAGTTGAACTTGTCTATCTCGAAAACCCCTTTATCTTAAAATTTATTTTTCCCCCTGATAAATTCTATATATTTTCCATGTTTATCTTAGATAATTTTCTCCAAAACCACTAAGTCTCAAATTATGGACTGAAATGTTGATTACAAATTCAAAGCTCGGTGACTACTACATTTTAATAGTCTAAACTGTAGTTGAGAACTATCTCTTGCAATACAGTACACAGTTGCAATTAACAATGCTTTTCTCTGAGTGGCTACAAGTTTGGATTATACCTTATTGGTTAAAGAAAGTCAAGTGTCAGAAACTATTGACAACTATTTCTTTTAAGGTATGTCAGAAATGTTTTATTTATACTTTATGCATGTATGTACTATATTTGCTATTGTATTAATAAAGTATCAAACTTCAAATCAAACCTATTACTGTGTAGGACCCTTTATCTCTCAAAACTTGTCTATCTCACATTTTTTCTTGTTCTGTGATTTGAGATAGACAGGTTCAACTATATTTATAATTCTGTTGGCTTTCATCTCTAATCAATTGTCATTGAAATAATTTATTTTTAACTATTTAACTAGTTAAAAATAAATTATTTCAATGACAATTGAATTAACAATTCAATTGACAATTCAATTATTAACAGATTAATGTAGTGAATCATTCTAATAATAAAAATTTTAATTTTGTGACTATATATAAAAATTTAATTCTTTCTGGCTTCTTGTAGTTTATATTAAACTGAAGATCAAACTGTATCTTAATTGCAAGTATTTATTAAAAAGTTAAATCTTAATTAGGCCAGGATTGTAAAAACTGTGGGGAGTGTAGTTAAACACTTGGTGTCATTTGTTGTGAATATGTGAAAAGAGATTGTCAGTTTGGTGGGTCAGTTGCCTGCCACCAGCTAGTGAATCAACTTTAAAGCATAATTGGAACTTAAAATTGACATATAACCTATCTCATTGTGTAAGCCCTTTCAAATTGTTCAAACAACGATATCTCTGTTGTTTTTTATTGTAGTACACACACCATTACAACACCTTATGCTTCTTTTCCATCATACAGAATCTCTTGACATCACGAATTCATGGTGTTTCTATTGGAAATTTTTGATATACAGTTGCATTAACTATATTCTGCAAAAGTTTCAATGAATTCCTTGCTTTCTGTGCTCTTGCAATTGCCACTAATTGGTCAAATTACTTCATGACCATCCTATATTTATTAACATCTGCTTCATAAATTGGTTGAGTAGTGCCACTTTAACCTGTCCTGTGTTATTCCCAAATATTTTTGTGTTGACCTCATTTGACCTGACCCGTTGACCCTGAATATACTCATTTCTGCATCGGAACGTTTTTGATACTAGATGTTGTTATGCGTCATAATTTTTCAAAATATAATTTTTTTTGTTTTATATTTTTTAATATATTTATTTTGTTTGTGCAAAATAAAAAAATAATTTTTAACAATACAGTAGCCAGGATTATTATTTTGATAAAAATGTTTTGTTAGGAGTAGTAAAAACGTATTGAGGTTGGATGTCACGCCAACTTTTATTTTAATTAAAGCTTCTTCAAAAACTTCAGACACTAAGGCGTTAAACACAATTAAAATATTTTATTCTTGCGAGCGCTTTCGACGTAAATATGCACGTCGTCCTCAGGCAAATCAAACGAATAGAGAATTCGAATCATACATTTGAATTTGAACATTAACGATATTAGCCGTTTTTTAATTATAAATAAGAATTAAATTTTAGAATTAAAACATTTAAAAATATTTAAAATTGGCACGCATGCGTTTTAAATTTCGATAAGAATGGCTATTAATTATTTTATAAACGCGCAAAACACTGGCGCGCATGCACCTTAACATGNCTGGAAAAATCTGGTGTATACTCCGTTCCCTTGCAGAATCCAATATCAGGACTATGCACCAATTATATAGGAGCGACCACCAGAATGCTTGCTACCCGTATATCTGAACACCAACGTTCGGTGGCACTTGGCAATTGCGACACGGAACTTTCCAAATTGGTGATACAACAACATCACATAGCGCTTTGGAATCGGGTGGAAATACTCAAACGCTGTGATGAAGGGAGCTTAATATATATTTGGGAGGCCATCCTCACAAAACTGCTCTCCCCGTGCAACTCCCCCACCCTTGAATTGCCGGATATCTGGATTAATATATACAGGCAGTTAAAAAATCAATAATAATTTTGCATTCCTTTCCCCCATCTTCTACATGACTCAAAGCGCATACGTGTCGGCCTCGTTATGTCCCATGTTTTAGTCTTTAACATTTAAATATTAATGCAAACTAGCACTTACGGATCTATTCTGCTCAATTTCTCAGTCTATGTTAAGGCGCATGCGTGCCAAAAAATTTTATACGTATTTACAAAAGTATTTGTTTTTAACTTTTAATTTTATACGTATTTACAAAGGTTTTGTCTTTAATTTTTAGTTTTAATTTAAAATGTAAAATTTATTTATACTTAATCGCCATCCTAATTGGATATTATGTAATACATGTTAAGGTGCATGCGCGCCAGTGTTTTGCGCGTTTATAAAATAATTAATAGCCATTCTTATCGAAATTTAAAACGCATGCGTGCCAATTTTAAATATTTTTAAATGTTTTAATTCTAAAATTTAATTCTTATTTATAATTAAAAAACGGCTAATATCGTTAATGTTCAAATTCAAATGTATGATTCGAATTCTCTATTCGTTTGATTTGCCTGAGGACGACGTGCATATTTACGTCGAAAGCGCTCGCAAGAATAAAATATTTTAATTGTGTTTAACGCCTTAGTGTCTGAAGTTTTTGAAGAAGCTTTAATTAAAATGTTTTGTTAGGCTTAATAGTGACAAAAATTCAACATGGCGGCCACATGCAACAGAGAAACATTTCAAAATGGGATAGGTTAATTTAAGCACTCTATACATGAAACTTACAGTAAAGATGTATAATATTTAACTTAATTTTTAATATTGGTTTCTTAAAATATATGTTTATAATTGTGAAAAAATTTAATAAAAAAAAACAAAACAGAGAGCTAAATTATATAGAAAAAACATCCTAAATTGCATTTACTGAAATGTAACTTTGAAGATGTAAAAAAAAATATGAGATTCATTACTAAACTTTAAGAAATATGAGGCCTTAATTAGATGGTTACATTAATAAATTTTAAAACAACAGATTTTCAAAATTATTATTAGAAATTTTATATTAAATTTCAAGTGAAATGGAATGCATTAATTTTTGATGTACTGTTTAACTGCTTAAATTAATTTAGTTAAATGAAACATTTATATATCAAACTTGGCAACTGCATTAATCTTAACAAATATTTCATATTCAACATTACATTGACTATGACTTTTATAACATAATATTCATTCATGTTTCTTTTAAAATGATTCTTATAGACAATATTTGGAATACAATTTACATAGTTAAATGTTACTTAGAAATTGATATTCTTTCAATTTTTAAGTAACATTTCATACAAATGCACTGTTTTTAACCCCTTGCCGTCCGGACCCGAGATGCTTAATAACCCTTAATACTTAAACTTATAACCCTTAATACCTTTCAGTAATAATGTCTTTTACACTCTCAGAAATATTTGACATATTAAATTTTCATTTTGTAACATATAAAATTAAATATTTATTTATTCTTTGTCAATTCTTGGTAAAACAATTAAATTCCAAAATGAATGGCACTTGGTACTAAATTACTGATAAAGCAGATAAGATAACCTTTATTTGACATAATTTAGAAAAAAAAAGGAATTAAAGTGGGAAAAATAGTATATTTAGTTCATACATAAAGAGAAATACTGAACTACATAATATTTACTTAACTATTTTAAGTATTTAAAAAATTACATTAATCCAAATAGAGAGACAAATAAATACAACTGTGAAAAAGCAAAATAATTATTACACTTAATTATTTATATTATTTGTATATTTGAAAAAAGCTCAAGACAATTGGTTGAGTTTCTCTTTTGTTAAATTGTTTTCCATTAATTAAATTAATGATAATTAGATTAATTGTAATTAATACCTATATTTTATAAATTTATGTAATTAGAATCCAATCATGACAACTAATTCAGACCAATAAGGTTTTCATTCCTTGTAAAAGAACTTAATACAAACTGCATTGACTTTGTTACATTGTAGTTAATAAAATTTTAAACTAAAGTCAACCATTGCCATATGCCATCAGGCTATATAACAGCTATAATAATAATAAATTACCAAACAATTTGACACTAGAGAGAGGCATTAGGCACCATCTCATATTAAATTTAATAATTATAATTTTAATTAAATAATTTAGATTAAACTGGAAGAAAAGAATCGACCTGGAGCAGGACTCGAACCCACAACCGCTACTTACCGTGCGGATGCATTGCCAAGTCCCTCTAGTGTCAAATTGTTTGGTAATTTATTATTATAGAAGTTATGAAGCCCAAAGGCATAAGACAGTGGTTGGTAATGATGATAATGGGCATAATGATTTGCAATAGTGTTTGCATCTGTAATAATAGTCTAAAATTTAACAAAAAAACTTCAAAAAAATAATAATTTTATTTGATATTTTTAAATAACAAAATATATTACATATGTATTAAAAGCAAAATGTTCCATCACCTGAAACCAAAACTAACACTTTACAAATAAGTGGTATAAATAGAGACTCAACTCTGACTGCCAAGATGAAATACAGTAACACCCCGAACTTACGTGATAGGTGGGACCGAGCGATAACCGCGTAAGTCGAATTCGCGTAACTCGGGGTATAATTTCTCAATTTGTGTAAAATCCAAGTTGGATGTATGTAAGCTAATGAATGTTCTCTTTAATCTTATCTGGTCTTTTGATTCGTTCACGGTTACAAGAAATCACCACATAGAGTCTCTCAAGTCTCCGTAGATATAACAAACACAGAAATAAATTGTAGCTATGTGTCGATTCAGCACGACATGTCCTAACATGTAAGTTGAACAACAGTGTAGGGGTGAGTAATCAAGAGTTGCATGATGCTCAAACAAAACACGAATCAACGAGATTTGAAAATCGCGTAACTCCGGGTTCACATAAGTCAGGGTAGCGTAAGTCGAGATAGTACTGTATAACCAAATCAATCAAGATGAACAACAAAGAACTTTATCCACAATTTCCAAAATATTATATTTCTAATAAAAACTATCTGTATATATTAATTTTATTTTTAATTTTAGTTTTACTTTTGGTCTTGGCGTAAAGGCCAGAGTTTTAATTATTACTTTTAGTTTTAATTAACTGGCTACCTANCGAATTCGCGTAACTCGGGGTATAATTTCTCAATTTGTGTAAAATCCAAGTTGGATGTATGTAAGCTAATGAATGTTCTCTTTAATCTTATCTGGTCTTTTGATTCGTTCACGGTTACAAGAAATCACCACATAGAGTCTCTCAAGTCTCCGTAGATATAACAAACACAGAAATAAATTGTAGCTATGTGTCGATTCAGCACGACATGTCCTAACATGTAAGTTGAACAACAGTGTAGGGGTGAGTAATCAAGAGTTGCATGATGCTCAAACAAAACACGAATCAACGAGATTTGAAAATCGCGTAACTCCGGGTTCACATAAGTCAGGGTAGCGTAAGTCGAGATAGTACTGTATAACCAAATCAATCAAGATGAACAACAAAGAACTTTATCCACAATTTCCAAAATATTATATTTCTAATAAAAACTATCTGTATATATTAATTTTATTTTTAATTTTAGTTTTACTTTTGGTCTTGGCATAAAGGCCAGAGTTTTAATTATTACTTTTAGTTTTAATTAACTGGCTACCTAGTAATAATAATAAAAAATATTGTTATATCAAAAGATTTACTTCTATTATAAACCAAAACAGTGCTTAATTCACTATACTCTCTTTCACTAACGTTTTTGAATCTTTCGATTCTTCCTCAGGTGAAAAATGGGCAAATCAGTTAACATTCGATTTAGCCGATCTTTTTTGAAAGAATTCTGAATATGGAACATCTCCGAAATTCGTGCAATTGTCATCATCCTTTGCGCATGCGCCGTTGTGAGCCTACGTTTCATCCCGTTATGTGTCATATATCAGGGTTTGCCACGCTACTGATAATGAAATTTCATTTGTTGTTTATACAATTGTTACCCTGAGTTGCTTTGTGTATATAAATCGCTTCCATCAAATGCAAATAGTGTGTCTGGTGCGTGGTGTATATTATCCTGGCTTGATCAAATAACGGTTGTATCTCAGGGTCCGTGACGTACTGTGCTAAGGCAGTTGTCGGCTTCTTGTGGAAAATGTCAGCTTTATGTTCTTTAATCCTCACTCATAAAGATCTTTTCGTGGAGCCGATATATAACAGGTCTCCATCGCATCTGCGATCTTTAATTGGGATGCTGTATACTCCAGCCATCATGTCTTGTTGCGGAGTATCTTTCGCATTACTAAGCAGTCGAAATAATGTAAAACATCTTCTAAACACGATGGAAATTTGTCTTTTCTTAGCTATCTCTTTATATAGTTTTTCCAAATATGGATTATATGTTATAGACACTCTTTCCTTCTGTTCTTGCTCTATAACAGGGGTGTCCAACCCGCGGCCCGCGGGCCGCATGCGGCCCAAGGCAAGTTCCAATGCGGCCCAATAAACGTGTAAACAAAACCGACAGATTTTTTAATTTAATTTTATTTATTTATTTATTTCAACGGCACAAATTCAAAAAAGACGTTTCACAAAGCAGTAAACCTTTATATATATTTTAGTTTTGAGTGGAAAGGAAACATTTTCAAATACTTTGAAATGTGTGAATGAGGAAGGTATATTAAATAAAGCTGAAGTTGTGACTCAAAGGAGTATAGACTCAAATTCGGGGAAAGGAGAGAGAGAAAGGCCAAAAGATAAAATGATAATGAGAAACGTTAAATATACGAATAAAGCTCTTTCTTATTAAATGAGAAAGGTTAAATGTACCTTTTGTTATGCAGATATTGACCCTTAATTTTTCTACTTTCCTCACTTTTTTATCTTTGGTCCTTTCTCTTCTTTTCTTGCTTTGGGTCTATAATCCTTTGAGTCCCAACTCCAGCTTTATTTAGTACTCCTTTCAGCGTTGCAAGATTTGGCTAAATTTTTACTAGTTTGGCGTAAAAATTATCATTTGACGCATTGGCTAATTTTTGGGTTACACATTATTTATAAATATATTAGTTGAATAAAAATGCACTTTAAAATGATGTTTCATCAGTTTTTATTAATTAGAGACTCAAATAAAACAAATATTTGTGTTTTTCAAATAAATTTTTATTTATCTCCTTTATAATAAATGAATTTATTTATTTCTAAATAAAAATTGAAAGTGTCTGTAGAAGTAATTTTTTAAAATATCCTTATTCGTAATAAAGTTTTAATGCTTATTACTATAATCTAGACATGTTAGTTCTTAAATATACTTGTATATTTAAGGATTGGGCCAAAATATACTTGGGCCACAAGTATATATATTATAGTTGTGGCCCAAAACTCCCATGACTTTTTCCAATGTGGCCCAAAGAAACAAAAAGGTTGGACACCCCTGCTCTATAACATATAATCTGTATTTGGAAAAACTATATAAAGAGATAGCTAAGAAAAGACAAATTTCCATCGTGTTTAGAAGATGTCCTACATTATTTTGACTGCTTAGTAATGCGAAAGATACTCCGCTACAAGACATGATGGCTGGAGTATACAGCATCCCAATTAAAGATCGCAGATGCGATGGAGACCTGTTATATATCGGCTCCACGAAAAGATCTTTAGGAGTGAGGATTAAAGAACATAAAGCTGACATTTTCCACAAGAAGCCGACAACCGCCTTAGCACAGTACGTCACGGACCCTGAGATACAACCGTTATTTGATCAAGCCAGGATAATATACACCACGCACCAGACACACTATTTGCATTTGATGGAAGCGATTTATATACACAAAGCAACTCAGGGTAACAATTGTATAAACAACAAATGAAATTTCATTATCAGTAGCGTGGCAAACCCTGATATATGACACATAACAAGATGAAACGTAGGCTCACAATGGCGCATGCGCAAAGGATGATGACAATTGCACGAATTTCGGAGATGTTCCATATTCAGAATTTTCAAAAAAGATCGGCTAAATCGAATGTTAACTGATTTGCCCATTTTTCACCCGAGGAAGAATCGAAAGATTCGAAAACGTTAGTGAAAGAGAGTACAGTGAATTAAGCACCATTTTGGTTTATAATAGAAGTAAGTCTTTTGAAGTTACGGTGTGTGTTGGATGTAGTATTGTTTATTGTTATATCATAAAAGAAAATAAATAAATAATCAATATATAAAAACAATATACAGTCAAACTTTGAACAATGGCTATTGATGAGAACATAAAAATAGCCATTGTTCAGAGGTGACTTTGTTTGAAAGTTGTATTTCTTGAAAATGCATTATGTATAAAAAAAGTTTGTGTTCAGATATAAGCAGAATTATTACATGAGTTAAAATAAAAATTAAAAATAAATGGCAGTATAATGAAAATAGGTATATTAATGTTATTTCATTTGTTGACTAAAATTGAAATGCTAATTTCTTACATTTAATGGAAATACTGTATTACTAATTATACATCTCACCTGTCTGATTTCCCAAATTGATTTGTTGATTTTGATGTGAATTTATCAAGTATCTTTTCTTTAAATAATGTGGGAACTGAGGGTAAAGGATCTTTAAGTAATAAAAAGACATTACGTTAATATTTTATATCTTTTGCATTTCTATTTTGTGACATTTAAAAAAATATTCATTAATTTGTTAAATGAATTGAAAAAAACTAACAATGGTTTTTGAAAATTTAAGAAAAAATTAGAATATTGAAAAATTATTATTAATAAATCTTATCGTTATTATTAAACCTTAATAAGGTACTTAGATTATATCTTATTAAGTTACAACATTACAAATTAAAGTTCTAAACAACAAAACTAATTTTATTTATTCTGAATAAACAATAAAATAACAATATTTTTAAAACTTTCTGATTAAAAGCTAAATTTCATCAATAAACTAGTAAAAACTATTGTAAACAGTGTCTTTTTATTTATTGTTAATATTTAAACTGAATCATAGGTCTTTACTACATAACTGGAAACATCAGTTTGAGAAACCTTGTATTTTGTAACTTCACATTTTGCATATTTGTTACTATACGAAAAATTTCTGATTTTTTTGGGCCATAAAAAAGCAAAATTATGATTAGTAAACTCAAATTTATTGAAAACTAATGGAGAAACTAAAGAAATTTCTGAATAAATTCTAACTTTTAATCATTTTGTTATTGTGCACATGATGCAAACTTTTCTGCAACATTCCAGACTAATTGAATTGTTACATTTGATACACTTGTAGGAAGTTTTTCTGACTTTAGAGGACGAACACTTGTAATAGGTCTTCCTCTTCCCAAGTTTGTCACTTGAAACTTCATCTCCTGCAGCAGTATTTCATATTACTGTATTGTTTTCCATACAATGTCCTAACATCTCTAGGCAGATTAGAAATACTGAGCTGTCTTTTGATATGTATGTCCAACATAGTGAACCAAGCCTTTAACAAAATGGATTTTTTGATGACTGGATTTTAACAATAACACAAATAAAGTAAGCTCTTAATGATTTATTAGTATTTGCTAATGGAATATCCATAACATAATGTTCTAAAATTAAGAAAAATGTTATCATAAAGCAACCAACTGGCAATCGAGAACTATGAAAAGAATACAATATGAAATATCCAATCTTAATACTTTTGCATTCAATATATGATACGAAACACCCAGTCAGTAAGACCTTCATGTTTTTAAAAAGCTATATGTATCTTCAAACAAACTGTGAGAATTTGAGAGTAGAGAATAATTATATTTAATCAATCAAGAACTAAAGTAATATTTTAGCAAAAAATTTAACACATTTCTGTCAAATTCGTAGGAAGGGAAGTAAAACTTTTCCTGGAAAAGATGTTATCACACATCTCTGACAAACATCTGGCTGTTTGACTCCCCATATGATTTGTCAGATGACTTAAACTCCGAATCTCGATTGGAGGAAAGTTGGAATAAAAAGGGAAAATCCATGAATTTGAAGCAGTAAATGATAATAGGAAACTGCCATAGAGGAAGGCAGCTGACGACAGTAATCAGGACTCCCATACAGGGAAACAACCTGAGGAAGAAGAGACATAGAAAAGGACAGTCATAAGAAGATTTCCACATAGACAAAGCAGTCAAGCATTAAAGTCTTGTCTCGCTACTCTCCATATCATATTCCATATCATCCTCTGTCTCCATATCAGACAGACATCTCCACACACCAACTGGATCGAATCAACCAGATCAGAAATATTATACTTAGAACCTTTTGTAAACTCTCTCTCCGGTTTAGGCACGTAGTTAGGCATCACATATGATAGATTATTCCTTTATGTATTTCTTTATTTTATTCATTAAACTTTTGTTTGTTATTAACCAATTTGCAATTCGAATGTCCATACTGTGTGTTCCCTTGGTTAAATACGAACATCCAAACTGTCTACAATCAGAACTTACTCGCAACTTCCTCACTTGATAATTATACAGCCCTCCTTTCAAATATAGATCTTAATATTGAGAGTTAATGCATGAATTCCTACACTAGCTGGTGTCAGGTCCTGACAACGGAAGGACTGTACACTCCTGACAGCATTTTATGTGACCTATTATATTTACGCCATCCAGTGACATCGTGAGCAGCAGTGCCATAACTTGCTATTCTTGTGCCCTGTGCAAGAATTTGCAATTAGGCCCCTTAATTAATTAGGTTTGGAAAAATAACAAAACAAATACATGCATTTTGGGCTCCCCTTCCAAGTGGGCCCTGTGCGGGTGCATCCGTTGCACCTGCCTGGTTACGGCACTGGTGAGCAGGTCTGAACATCCCGATGAATCAAATGGTTTACCAGTAAAACTCTCATATCCTCACCCATAATCTCACAAAACAGTCACAAACTGAACAGTAATAGATGCGTAGTGTATGATAACATACCATAGATATGAGACAAAGCTCAAAAAGTGCTAACACATTGTAGCATAATATAGCAGTAACGGTCTCATGGACCAATGTTTCTGTTTAGAAGTTAATTTGCTTGTAATCTAAGGAATCAATTTTGAAAATAGCTAAAAATATTAAATTGGATTAAAGAAGTTTGCTGAATTAGTAAGTTTTCAAAATAAATTTTTAATTTTGAAATATTTTTCAATTATATCCATAATAAAGTTAATTTAGTAGCTTAATTCATTTAGTGTTATAAAATAAAAAAATTAAATATGTAATAATTGAATAAAACAAATATATATAATATTAGTTCAAATCAATGATTTTAATTACATCTATATTTACAAATTGGTAATACATTTAGCAATTCATATGAAATAAAAAATTATTAATTGCAAGATTCTTCAAGTAAATAACATTATAAAACATTAAAATTTATGTAAAATTATATTACATAAAGTATACTTTTTCATCAATATGTTACTTATTTTTTTACCTTTTCTCTTTAGTTCTCTTGCTTTTAAATTTGCTAATTGCATCATATAGTAAAAGTATATTAGTAATTTTGCTTTATGCTTTCGTACTTCTTCTTTTACTGGCAAAGTTTTTAATTTGTCAATTATATAAACTCCGTAACTAGAATAAGAAAGCAAAAACATAATTTTAAAATTTTCTTCTCATGCATAAAAAAATTAACATATAAATAATATTCAACATAACAATTACATTAATAATAAAAAATGCATCAGATTAAAAATTAATTCAATATAACATAATTTTTGAATAATTTGAGTTATAAAAGGAAATTTTTTTTTATTACAACATATTCAACTCATTCATTCCAAAGAGACGTGCCAATTTATATTTTCTTAACTATATCAAAAAATATTAAAAATTAAATTACTCAATTAAAGAATTTTTAAACAAAAAGCTGTTAAATCTTTTTAATAATAATTTCCATCATTAAATTCAAATCATTCTAATAGAATCAATTCTTTGAATTTTTAGAATATTTCAATATTTTTGGTTCATTTCTAAAATATCCCAAATATCCTACAAGCTTTAAAAATTTATAAACTCCGGGGTTTTTACTCGTTTGAATGATTTGGATCTGCAGATATGAATTATTCTTGAAAAGGTTTATCAGAATTTTTCCTAAAACTTCTTTAATTAAGGAGTTTAATTTTTATTATTTTTGATGGAATAAATGATAAATGACATATTATAATATTTTATAATGTTAGTAAAGTTATATCATATCATACAGAAAAAATTACTTTTTACTTAGATTTTAACTTTAGCTTAAATAATAAAAAAAAATAACTAATTTTAAAATAATACAATGTTAAAATTATATACCATGAAATCTCACATATAATACTTATGGGAAATAATTCAAAATCAAATACCAGTCTTTATTGATTGTATAAAACAATGTACGGTACGTGTCAACATAAGTAACCAATCAACATACATGACTGAAATAAACTACATATAAATATAAAGTATTTAAAATTTTTATTTTTCTTTTTAAAGAAAAAACTTGAACTCAAAAAGGAAACAATCAATTAAAATATAATTAATTCTCATTTTAAGAAAGTAATCGCAAGACTATCATTTGAAGACATGACTGGATGAAGGTTTTGTTATACTAGAAAATCACTGTTTTGAATGAACTGATGTTCAAGTTTTTATTATGTAATTATTTCAATGTAAATATATTCACAAAATAGTATGTCGCAGAGTAGCATTATAGTGTCATTTAATTTCAAGGATGGTGATATGTGAGAGATGTCTATGTTACCTTTATCCATTATTTTATCCATTAATTACTCATTAATCCATTAATTTATCCATATAGGACTATTGAGTTTTGAATAATTTTAACATAACACCTTCATCCACTTGGGCCTTCATTTATAATAGGTAAAATCACCATTTATTAATAATTTTAATTAATTGTTTAAAACATCTGCTTAAAGCAGACTGAATTCATAACTCCTGCAAACTAGGCAAACATGTTAGTTATGCTGTCAAATTACCAAACAAACTCTTACTGGATTAATCTGGATTAAACTTGCAGGTAAAAAGAAAAAAGAAAAAGATTTGTAATAAAGAAATCCTAGCTTACAATTTTTGAACAGCTTAACCAATATAGACTATGCCACAAGAATTAAAAGTTTGATTTCAAACAGATTTCTCCCTAGATGTTTCTAAGTTAGTGTGAGGTCAGCCGATTAGGGGTGAGGTGTTCGACAGCCGAGCGGTTCTTTCTGTCGTGTGGGCGCAGACTGACTTCCTGAGACAGGTTTACCATATAACCGTTTATTAAACATAGAAATTTTCCTTACAAATTACTTGTTAGACGAGGTAGCACCCCAAAGCGCACGGATAAAGTTCGAAATAAAGTTCGTAAAAGTCGGTTTTCGTCACTAGTGGATGGACGCTGTCGGTGAAACACTCGGTGGGCCCCGGGGCGTTGATTACGGCTTTCGGCGGCTTCTCGCGGACGATCCGACGAATCTGTCGATTGCTAGGAGCACCCAGAGAACGATGCTTCCACGATGTTCCAAAATGTCCTTTTTTTTCTAAGATCTGGAGCACGACCGTCCATGAGACGACACACTACGTATCCAAACACCAAGAACCAAAAACTACGAACCAAGAACCTTCGTCTCTTGAGTCGCACAAATTTATAGATTTTTTTACAGCAGTCGCCTCTCCATTGGTCTCTCATTGTCACCTGGTGACAATTCGAAACCTAATGGAGGGCGCGGGAGAGGTTAACATAGCGACTGAATATGATCCTCTCTCTCGTCGCGTTTTCCTCGAATTTCTCCGTTTCCATTGTTTAACTAATTTTCCGAAAAAAACCAATTGCATTGTTCAATCGAGACACCTAATCCGTTTCCTTAGCGTCTGAAAAGGAGCTTTTTACTTTAAATCGACACCCACAATTCGGACCTCTCAGTCGACCCATGTTCGGGTCCTCACATTAGTATTAGAATTAATTTAAATTAGTACAGCTAATTTTTGTGTATAATTTCAGTAAGTTATTGAAAAAATTCAGCTTACGTTGCTTGTTGCTGCCACTCTGTTATTTGATCTTTTGAAGCATTCAAAAAAATATCAGGTTCTATAGCATTATATTCTGCATCAGAAATAACTTAAGAATTAAGGATAACTTAAACCTACTTTTAAAATATTTCAAAACAATAATTATTTTTTATAAAACAAATGATAAATCCTTCAACTATAATTGTAATAAATTTTTAAATTAGAAATTATTTTTCAAGTAACTGAATAAAAATATTTAATCAAAAAATGATTTTAAAGACAATATTGTAAATTTATATCATATTTTGTATCTAATCATTCAACAAATTGCTAAATAATCTGAATGAAATGTTCAAACAATGGTTATATTAACATTAAATGTCTGGAAGTGAAGGATCAGGTGGAAGTCCAGGTAGTGTAAGTGGCAATGCATCCACACAATAAGTGGAAGTTGCAGGTTCGAGTCCAGATCCAGACCAATTCTTTTCTTCCAGAATTTTCTAAACAATTTAATAAATATTAATTTAATTATAATTATTCAATTTAATAAGAGATGGCTCCTAATGCCTATATCTAGTGCCAAATTATTCATTATTTAATAATTATTCGTAGTGGTAATTTAGCCCGATTTAATCTGGTAATCATTTGACTTTAATATAATAATCATTGGATTTTAAGATATTTATATATGAACTTAAAAATAATCCAATATTTTATACAGTGGTACCTCAAGATACGAACGCCCCAGCATACGAAATTTTCAGGATACGACATGAAAATCAAACATATTTTTGCTCCACGATACGAACAAAAAACTCACCATACGAAGTTACATTAGTTCTCAGCGCCATTTTTTATTCACTTCTGTTCATTGGTCTCAGTCCACGTGTTTGCTTTGTCGTGGAAGGATCTCGCTAGATAAAGGAAATCTCGAGGTATTATCAGAAAGTGACTGATTTTATTGAAAAGAAACATCCCGAAAAGGTTCACACTAGTTGTATTGCTGCTCGGAGTAATGACATTTGCCTAAGTCATTTTAAAAAGTAGGCAAAGCTAAACCTCTTTGGATAGATACGTGTGTTTTACCAAGCAACCTCTATCCAGTGAAAGTGCTGATGGAAGTGAAGGAAAGAAAGCAAAAAGCAGTGAATAAAAAAATTTAAAAAAATATGAAACAGAAAATATTAAAAAATTAGTGTTAAATTATTTTTAAGTTATTGTTACATTATGTTATGTAAGTTAAGTTTTAGTATCATTTCCCTTCTCCCTTTCTTCCGCCACCAGTTTACACCTCCACCGTCGTCTATCCTCAGAGGTAAAGTGCAAATAAAACTACATTTTTTTTATCAATTATTATTCTATTATGGTTATTTATACATTTACAACTACAAAACGCATTTTCAGTGTTTTCCTTACTATAGTTAATTTTTTAATGTACTACTTAGCTTTAATTTGAGTGTATTTTTCGTGTTGGAACGAATTATTTGGTTTTACATGTAATCATATGGGGAAAAATGATTCACCTTACGATATTTTCATGATACGATCTCAGTTTCGGAACGGATTAATTT
>NW_019386208.1:0-8323 GCF_000671375.1 Centruroides sculpturatus | reverse complement strand
ATGTTATGTAAGTTAAGTTTTAGTATCATTTCCCTTCTCCCTCTCTTCCGCCACCAGTTTACACCTCCACCTTCGTCTATCCTCAAAGGTAAAGTGCAAATAAAACTACATTTTTTTAAATCAATTATTATTCTATTATGGTTATTTATACATTTACAACTACAAAACGCAGTGTTAAATTATTTTTAAGTTATTGTTACATTATGTTATGTAAGTTAAGTTTTAGTATCATTTCCCTTCTCCCTTTCTTCCGCCACCAGTTTACACCTCCACCGTCGTCTATCCTCAGAGGTAAAGTGCAAATAAAACTACATTTTTTTTATCAATTATTATTCTATTATGGTTATTTATACATTTACAACTACAAAACGCATTTTCAGTGTTTTCCTTACTATAGTTAATTTTTTAATGTACTACTTAGCTTTAATTTGAGTGTATTTTTCGTGTTGGAACGAATTATTTGGTTTTACATGTAATCATATGGGGAAAAATGATTCACCTTACGACATTTTCATGATACGATCTCAGTTTCGGAACGGANCATTTTAGAAATGTAAAATTTAACAGATTAAGTTCAAAATACATCTCATATTATCACTATTAAAAATATTTAAAATTATCAATGTTCAATATTTTGTATATATTGTATTCAAATTGTACAGAGTTATCTAAAATATTGACTTGGAAAGAATCCAAGTCAAAATTGAATGGCAAAACCCATATGGATTACCGTCATTAACATTACACAAACTTTATATTTATCTAACTTAAAGAGATGGAACATGAAAATTTAAAAACTATAAAATATATATTAATCTCTATGATTAATAAACATACTTTATGTTATCTATATCCATGAAAAAAAAGTAAATTAAATATTTCATTTATGCCATCAAAACTGGTTGACAATATAATAGTTAAACAAAATAAGAAAAAGTTAACCTTTTGTTTGTAAGTTGTTTCATTTTCTGTTGATTCTTTTTCTGTAAAAATTTTAAATTGTTTAAATTGTAAAATCAAATATCATTTTTAATTAATATTTTTAAAAATTACCATATTTTTTTCTTTATAAGACGCACATTTTCATATCTAAAATTTATCTGAAAATTATCCTATAAGCTAAATGTTAAGTTTCTGCTAAAAATGATACATAAAAATATGTGATGTGGCCAATACAATGATACATCTTATAAGGTTAAAAATATGGTATATTTAAATATAAAAAAAAATTAATTTAATGTTTTAACAATCTAATAACATTGTACATAATAAAATAAATAATAATTAAAATAAAATTTTTAGTAACTTAATATTTTTCTGTTTTTATATAAAAAGTTGTCATGATTGTCTTCAAGCAATAGAAAAATATATTTTGCTTTTATATTAAATATATTCTTTTTATTTTTTATTTTTTAAAAATAGAATTCAAATCTTACCATTAAATTGAATATGTTATTAAAGATTGTTCATTTCGACAGAGCCGGCCCTACCACAGGTCGAACGGAGCAGCCGCTCCAGGCACTAAGTCCTAGGGGGCACCTCAGTGGTAAAGAAAATTAAAGGGTATAAATTAGGGGCAACCAAGGGGGGATGTCATAATAGGAACTCGCTCTATCCTAAAACTTGCCTCGGCCGGCACTGCATTTCAATATATATTTTGCTCCTTTATTCCAAATCATCAAAAAATTTGAATGAATAAAAAAAGTAAATTTCTGATTTAGAAAATTTATACATTAAAAGATTTATTCAAAATATATTTTCTATTTGCCTAATCTTTTTTAATATTTGGACAATTTATAAACATATCACACAAGCAAATTCTATGCTTATGTAAATAATAATTTATAATATTTAAATAAAAATAAAATCATTATTTTTGTTACATATTGATATATTATGTAAAAAAATACATAAGGTCTTAAGGTATAAGTAGCATTTAAAAGGAAACTTTCTGTCTTATTCTTATCCTACGGCTATGCAAATGAGCAATTATTCTAGCCTGATGTTAACAAATGGGAGAATGTAATATCAGGTTATGGCATTTCTAGCTTTCTTGTTTCACATTCTTGCTAACATTGTCATGCAATAATATGAATTTTCCCCCCTTCATTTGAGAGAGAGGAAAGAAAATGGATTAATGATGACATTTATTCTCTCTATTTTGATGACTTTTTAATTATTTATTCCATATTTCAGGATAAGACATAACTGAATTAATTAATTTCTTCCTAGAAAACTTTATTTATTTTATAATATTACAGGCAATGTTGTTCAGACAATGGTTGCCACCTCCATACAACAATGATACAAAAGACCCAGTAAAATGAATAAAAAAATGTGATAAAACAAAAACAAAAGAAATAAAACAATTAAATATAATAAAGCATTTTTTGCAAACAGCCTTAAATTTAGTGAATTCAACATAAAGTTTATCTTCAATTTTTACAGCAGCTTTCTGATAGTAGTAAAAAAATATTTAATAGTAACATTAAGACGACAATATTGAGAGTATAAACGTGTAGTGTTTCTAGTATTGGCAGAGGAGATGTGAAGGTAAATACATTGGGATGAGAGTAGACTGTTAAAATATTTGTAAGTGTATATCCAATTGAAATATTCAATGCATTTATAGAAATTAGGCAAACCTAGGTAAACACATGCAACTTCTGGGCAGTCTATAAATGGAAGGTTAGATAGTCTGTTAAGTAAAATGTAAATTTTAGCCAGTTCTGAATAAAACTTTAATTATTTTTCTTCTTACCTATATATACTGAAGAAGCAATGTTTGAATCATACACATACTGGTCCTGAAAATGAGGTAAGGATCTGATGCACAAGTGCAGTATAAAACAAGAACTTTAAACCAAAATAAAAATTAAACAGATTCTATTTTTTGCTTAAACATTAATTTTTTCAGGGTTTTTTTTTTAGCCTGATGATGATCTATTGAGTGGATCGAAAACATTTGTTTTAATAAAAAATCTCTCAGCAAATAATAAGGTATTGGTTACATATTTGTTTATTTTTTGCTGGGTATGATTGTGGTTATTATTATATATATTTTGTCATTTTTGACTATGGATACTAAGAGGTCCTTTTATCTATACCCATTGTGAGTTCAGCAGGCCAACTACAATGGAATCAACCAGGTGGTGAAAGACAGAACATAACATCTGGAATGGTCCCACCAAAAAATTTCTTGGAGATTTCACTTGCCCAGAAGCAATTCCAGATCTCTTAGAGCAGTAGGCTGGTGTCTTAATTGCCTCAGTCATCAGTTATTATATAAATGAATTACAAAAAAATGTAAAGTTGCAGAATAAAAATGTGTTTTTAAAAGACAAATAATTTTAAATGATGTTTGAAATTTAGTCTCATAATAATATACTTATTTTTAGGTAAGCCAAAACTTAAAAAACTAAAACACTATAACAAATTCACACAAATTAATTTGTTGTGAGAAATTAATTCAATGTTATCTATATATTAAAAATAAATTATCATATAAATGGTTATCAGAGATTTAAATTAAGCTTGTTATAAAGATTGTTAGGAAAAAATGAAAAAAAAAAAAAAAAAATCAATTTCAGAAAAGCCATTTGAAATATAAATAATTCAATTTATATGACGTAATATACTAAATACTATACTAAATACTATTTAATACAATTCAATCATGAGTTATTTTAACAATTTAAATTATTTATTTACAATATTTTGAATTTTATTATATTATTTAAATGTTATAAATGTTGGATGTACAAAAAACCATTACATAAAAAAATTGTTAAATATCATACCTGTAACTTCTATCACTGGTCGTAAGTTAAATAATTGAGTTTTATGTAATTTCATACATTTTGTTTTTTTGTTTAACACTCCAACAAAATATCTGTAAATGCAAAAATTTTTTAACTATAAATCATTTCAAATATTAATACTGTTAACATTTAGAATATTTAGTTCAATATTTGTTATAATACCATTGTTGTATAATAATTTAATTAACATTTATTCACATACTACTGTGGGTAAGGATTCTAATATAGTAATACTGAAATTAGTATCCTAATAATACTTATTAAAGTCTTTTCTGTATCTACACAACAAGCAACAAAAATCTGCTCAATGTTATCAGATAAGAACATTGATAATTTGTGTCTTAAAGTCATATTTTATAAATAAAAACACATAACTGTTCACTATTCTTAGTTCTCAGAGTTTTTATTTTTATATAGTAAAGCATTTTTGTTTTCTTTTCATTTTATTTCATTTTATATTTGTATTATTTGCTATCAGATTATTGTTTAAATATATTAAAATATAAAGATCAATATATCTTAAAATTAGAATTTTTTCAATTTTCTATAGTTTGGTTTATATGAAACAACTTCCTAATACAGAAAAAATACTAGTACTACTAGATTTTCCAGAAACTCTGGAAATTCCAAAATCCTACTACCAAATACTGGTATTAAAAATTTGTCCAGTATTGGAAGAACAGTAAGATAAAAAAATATTTATTCTAGATAATCAAATGCAAACTGAATTCAGCTGGCATATAACAACTCACTTATAAAGAGAGCAGACTTAGATTGTCAATAAAAAGATTTTTGATATCAGGATCTGGTCGATGATTTGAACCATTAATTTTTCATTAAATTTTCAATATACAAAAAGTGCTCTACTTTTGCAATTTGTAGATATGCTGCTGTAATATTTTGAGTTACAACTAATAAAGCTATCTATTAAGCATACTTTGAATCATAATAGATGGCAAAAATGTTGACAAAATAATAACTTTTATTTTCCTAAAGTTTATCATATACAGAAACTGTTTAGTTTTGATCTTAATCAAACTTTGAAATAAATATACAAGTATGTTACACTTAAATATTATACACTATATATAAATTGAATTCAACTAATACACTATTCAACTAATGCAATGTATACCATTCAGCTTGTGCAAAAGTCTTTTAATGAATTAACCACATAAGTTGAAAATTTACTATAAGATTAAATGAGTCATTAGAAAAGCAAAATAATTTGGTTTTTTGTATAGCTTATTAAACAGCTTTATAAAACATACAAAGATTAGATTAAAAATATTTTGTGTGTATATTATTGTAGTATAAACTATAGAAACTGCTTCAATTTTTTTTTATTGTGAATAGGTCTGATTTGTAGTGAAGTTAATTAGCTTAAGAAAGAGTTGAAAAGTTCTAACCCAAATCATTCATGAAAAGTATTGTGATCTGGATTAGATTTAAACTAGGATCTCTTACAGCTATACAAGTCATTCGGTGCAGCCAATTTTTCATATTAAATAATCTAAACATAAAAACTAGTTTTACTTTTTCAAGTACCAATTTCAAACAATATACTAATAATCAAAATATTCTGAAATTACTTTTATAGACGAAGATAACTAACTGTCCTCTTAAAATTCTTTGCACTACAGGACATTGTATTCTCTCTAAGGATTTATGCCAGTCATGACAAACTTTGACCTAAGTGACAACTTAAAGATGCACAGATTGAATGTTTAGAAAATATTAATTTTTATAAATTATATAAAAATATGTGATAAATTTCAAAATTTAAAATGTGAAAACAGAGTCCTAAAGCTGTTGTGTAAAGTCTTAAAGGCCACTAATTTGTTCATTTTCTTTTTAGTTTTTTTATATTATAAAGCTATTTACTGTACTTTTACCTTCTACTTTTGTAATTTCAAATATGATCATTTTTCAATATTTCCTAATACTTTTATTTTATATTTGTATTTTCAATTTATTTTTCTTAAAACTTTCTTTTTCTGCTTGTATTTTCTATCATACTTGGTATCAAACTTGGCTAATTCGAACTTGTTTAATTCAAATTCGTGATTAATTTGAACATTTCCTCTGATCCCTTGAACTCTCTATTAAAAACATGCAAAAACAAAACATGCAATTCAAACTTTTTTGTTTGATTTGAAGTGACCATTACTAAATGACTGTTACAATTACAACCATTTCAAATTACAAAATAACCCATTACTGAACTATAGATATTTAGTTTATGACATCATCTTACCACTTGTCACTGTGGCTGATAAATCTACCCTTGTATGTATTCACAAGAAGGAATTAGTCACTGCTGCAATCTTTTTTCTTTCAATTTTTGTATACAGCATTAGTGAGTTATTTCATTCTGTACAATAAAGGTGAAAAGTATTGCTGCTAATATAAGTTTACTTTGCAATTTCAATTGGATTCTGTGTGTTTTTGACAAAGACATGGAAATGTCTGTCAAAAATAAAGCTTGCCAATTCAAAGCTTTGCTGAAAAACTTCTTCTGAAAAAATAGCAGTTATACATAAAATAGAAAAGGGATTAAAGAAAAATTCTGAGATTGCAAAAGAATTAGGAACTTCTCCAAATATATTGTCCATCTATTTAAAAAATAATGACAAAATTTTGAACAGTATGACTAAACAGAGTAATTAAAATTACAGAGAGTAAGAAGACCAGAAAACATGAATGTTGATGAGTTCATGTTAAAATGATTTAAACAGACATGAGACAAACATTTCAATAAGTAGACTCCTTCTTAGAGGTAAAGCTGAAGAATTCACTAGTGAATTAGGAAATAGTGGTTTTAAAGCCAGCACTGGTTGGCTTAAGCATCAGGTGGCTGATAGGTAGATAAAGAATTTGGCAGAAATGATTCAAGATAGAGATACCAAAGACATTTTTAACATTGAATTGAACTATTTTATAAGTGAACCCCAGAGAGATATTGGCTTTCAAAGATAAGCATTACACTAGTGGTAAACAGAGCAAGAAAAGAATAATGTTTTTAATTGGAGCAAACATGATGGGTCCAAAAAATTACCTTTGTTGCTAATGGAAAGTCAGCCAACCTATGATACTTCGAAAATATTAAAACTAAGCCAGTAGAATATCAATCAAACAAAAAAACATGGTTGATAAATGAAAGTTTTGAAAGATGTTTTTTAAAAATTGACATTTGGAAAACGAAACTGAAAAATCTTATTGTTTATTGACAACTGAATAATACACAACACCATTCCTCTGATGGAAAATGTAAAGGTTATATTTCTTCCCTCAAATGTGATGTCAGTACTTTAACTGATAAATCAGGTAGCCATTAAAAATTTAAAGTAACACTATCAATAGCTTGTGGTCCAGAACATTCTGTCATGCACTTACACTAACAAACACAATAAAGTCAAGATCAACCTGCTATAAGCTGATTGGATGTGTAACAATACTTGGGATCAAGTGAAACTCATGACCATACAAAGTGCTTTCAAAAAGCTGGCTTCTGTCATTCAGAAGCTGAAAATATAGACAATGTTGAAGAGATTGCACTTGTTGTGAATAACTGGGAAGATGTGGGACAAAGTACAGGAATTTCTTTTGAAGATTTTGTAAACATGAACAACAACATGACAGATTGTATAGAACTTCGATATCAAACTTTTGGTATCTGTAAGTTCTCCACAAGACAAAAGTAACAGTGCATCTTCAGATAAAGAAGAACTTCAGATGAAGGAACAATTAGAACTTCCTGAAAAACCAGTTCTATCAACAATATGGGCCATGAAACATTTCCAGGAATTACAATGGTTTGCCAAAGGACATAACATAAGTAGTGTAATTTTCCAGTCACTTAATAAGCCTAGAGAGTACATAACTATTAAAAACAATCAAATATTCAAACTTTTTAAAGATCTGTTAATAGGCTACATTGTAACATAAGAAGTCTTTGAATAAATTGTTTTTAATGATTTTATTTGCTTCAAAAATGATTTTTGAAGATATTTTTACTACCCATTATAAACTTATCTAATTTGAGTTTTTTGTTTGTTCCTTTAGCTATGAATTAGCCAGTTTGAGTGCATTAAGTAAAAGAAATTTTAAAAATTCATATAATAAACAGGTTGTGGCCGAAGTTTTCAATGCAAAAACGTGTACATCGGATGTTCAGCACTGCCTTCCTGTAAGCCTAGAAGTTTGACAATGGCATTTGGAACATCATGAATGATTCCACTGATGTTCCAAACACCATTGTCAAACTTCTAGGCTTACAGGAAGGCGGCACTGAACGTCCAACGTTAGCTTTTGTGTTGAAAACTTTGGCCGCAACCTCACTAATATTTTAAAACATTACTGGCATAAACTGGATACTCTAGGAGCTTCAGGACCAAAGTTATAGCCAACATATTCCATTCTCTTTGTTTTCACTGCCTACAATAGAAATCAAAATTGTCATTTAGCCACTATTAATTTTAAAAATTTTTTATTTATTTATA
>NW_019386207.1:76723-78916 GCF_000671375.1 Centruroides sculpturatus | reverse complement strand
GGCTCTCCCACCACGACCAGGTGGTGACCACGGGAGAGTTATTATTATTATTATTATTGTAGTAGTAGTAGTAGTAGTAGTAGTAGTATTTGATTTAACTTTTAACAATATTTTATTACAGATTTGAATATTAATATAGCAAAATGAATGAATTAGATACACTAAGGCAAGAAGCAGAAACTTTGAAGAATGCAATCAGAGTAAGTTGCTAATTTTTTAAATCATTGTTTGTGTATTCTTGAAAAAGAATTTCTTTTCTTATTAGTAGCTTTTACATATGCATTTAATTGCTTGATTTATGATGATCCATGCAGGTGCATGTGCAAAAGCATTCGTGTGAAGGTAAATCGGGCATGCAGTTAGCTATTGGGTTGTTTGGAGAGTATTCTTTTTTATTCACCAGAGGGATTAGTTGTATTTTTAAATGCCAGTTTCATTCTAAATTGTATTAGACAATTATAACACACCTTTTTTGTTGCTGAGATCGTTTTATTTAAAACTAACATTTTCAACTTATTCTATAGGTTATCTTCAGGTTGAAATGGATTGGAACATCTGCATTCCATAAGATGGAATACATACATTTAAATTCAAAAAAATTGGCAATGGAATAAAAACAAGAAAATAACATAAGAATAACTTATAAAAATATATATATGAAATAAAATAAAAAATAAAAAACTAACTCAGATATATTAATAAAAATAATGATCCAGTAATATTACTTTGAGCATAAAAATAAATTATTAAGATATAATATGCAACAATAGACTAATGTATAAATTACGAGTTCATGGCAAACTTTTTGACTATAAACTTCCAAGCCAATGGTAGGTCTTCTTTTCTGATGTTGATATGGAGATTTTAGTTCATATAGGCTCTTTCTCCGACAGACATATGGTTATGATCGCTATGCGACCAAAGAGCCAGCTGTATCCGAACGGCCTATACGCATGCGCGGGAAATAATGCCTTCCGGGAGCACTTTTATGGGAAACTGGCCTCCTATTCAGTCGTTATTGGCAAGGAAAACTCCAAGCAGCCAGCCTGTCCTATCGCGGCGCGAACCCACAACCGAACTTCCCAGTGTTTAGGGTCTGGTCACCACTATGAGCAGCAACGGAGACCACTCGCCTCTTCCAGTTTGCTCTTGTGTATTTCAATTTTCTCAGCGGTCCTTGCTAATGTTAGGGAGCGCAAGGGTTTGGCAATGTCCGCTTTATCCCATTTTACTATCAAGCCTTGGATCTGCGCCATCTGGAAAAGTACTGTTTGTTGGAACCTTTCCTGATGTTATATTTGTGTACTTTGAGTCTTACTCCCAAATTCCTTGTTGTGACGCCGATATATTCTTTCTTGATTCCTACCTGTACATTTTCGTAAGGAATCTTGTACACCCCTGCTTTTTCTTCTTTTTTGATGTTATCTTTGTCATTACTTAAAATTTTATATAGGTTTGTAGCTCTTTTCAGAATCATTCTTGACTCCTTGCGATCCGCAATTTCTTCCATAATGCCTTTCGTACTTCTGTTATATGTAAACTTTGTGATTTTACTGGGATCAAGTCTTGAAGCTCTTGTTGTGCTATTCTCGTATCAGAAGGGCCTTTCTACACGTGACAGCGTTGTGGACAGAGCAAAAGAAATCGACAGAATTGTACAAGTAGCTGAAGCCCTAGAATACAAAAAAGGCAAATAACAGGAATAGCTAAAAGATACGAGAATAGCACAACAAGAGCTTCAAGACTTGATCCCAGTAAAATCACAAAGTTTACATATAACAGAAGTACGAAAGGCATTATGGAAGAAATTGCGGATCGCAAGGAGTCAAGAATGATTCTGAAAAGAGCTACAAACCTATATAAAATTTTAAGAAATGACAAAGATAACATCAAAAAAGAAGAAAAAGCAGGGTCATAGAAATGATGTAATTTGAATATAAATTATTTATAAATACGTATGTCAAGTTATATTTTCATTACGACGCAAAATATATTTAAGAGTTTACGGCCACTGTGCCGGGTGAGACGTTGTTGAAATAAAAAAAATTATGCATTCCATTTCGTACATAAACAGTATCGTAATTCGCCAAGTGCAAATCAGCAAATTCGTAAAATTTTTGTTTATTTTGAACAATTCGGATAATCGAAAATCCGGATAATGGAGGTCCGGATAATCGAGGTTCTACTGTATTT